>NW_017386027.1:2159040-2189082 GCF_000237925.1 Schistosoma mansoni | reverse complement strand
TGATGATGATGATGATGATGATGATGATGATGATGATGATGATGATGATGATGATGATGATGATGATGATGATGATGATGATGATGATGATGATTATGTTAATAATAATAACATCAATCATACACATTATTGTTATGATGGGGTCCGTTATTTCAATTACAGATAAAGATTCAGTGATTGTCAGTTATTCTTGGTAATTTCAATCATCATTTCTATTATCTAATGAGAACTCAATTTATTTTTATCCGACCGAATAATTCAATAATAATAATAATAATAATAATACAGTGAATGATATGAACACAATTATTTGTGTAGTGAAAATCTACTGAAATTTCATTTGAGTAGTTAAAGATTATCGTTTAAAAATTCCTTAATCTGGTGAAGTTATAACTAGCAAAATTCATCTGTCGTATATTCATACGAACTTTAAATTGATGAATTACATAGAATGTTCATCTTACTCTTCGTGTAATAATTTATTCACCTGTTAGAAGGAAGCATTTTCTACGTGCTTGAGAACATCTTCTAACGTGGTTAAATAATGATGTATATAAACAATGAGACTGAACGTAGTTGTTACCTTGACGTGTTGATCAGGCCTGCCTACCGTCATCAATCAACTAATATATGTAGGCTATAAAATGTATTGCTTACCGTCATACTTTGTCAAACTTTTTGTTGTGAGATTAGTAAGACTAAAAGCAGTAACTTAATGCTCGAGGGCGATGTCGAGCTAATGTGTACATAAGCCTGTGACAGCAATAAGGTACTATCGTCAAACCGCCCACATGTAAAGCAATGTTGCTTTATCATAACTGATGCAATGATTATAAAGAGACAACTCAGAATGTGTGATACTTCACCTTATCTCATCAACTTATGTCTCCGGTGGATGGTCATTTCGAAGCACAAAGCCAGCACATCAAGTGCTCTACAATAAAAAGAGTGTGCGCGATGGGCCACAAGCAGTTGTCCATAGAACCGTGGGGTCACGTTTCAACGTTCTTAAGACCATCACTAATTGATGAGCTGATAATAGAAATATAATCAAATATAAATATGATTTATCTAGGAGAATAATATATGATAAGTCCCATGTAATTAAAGATGAACTTTCATTTTTACGCCATAGGTTATTGGCCTCAGGGATATTAATCAGTACCTTCATATCAATAGAATATGTAAGTAATAATCCATTAGCTTGATGAAAAACTGGAATTAATATGGAGAAATCTAAAATCGTCGAAATTCATGAGAAAAAAATCTAAGAATACCAGAGAACACGCGCTTGTTGTTACCGATTTGATATGATTGGATGCTAGTTCAGTGGTACAAACGGTAACTGTGCATGAGTTAAATCAAATACCTTGTGTCAGAGTCCATTATGCAGAACCGTGCATGCACACTGCTGTGTGTCTTCTTTAAAACAAATTAAAATGAATCTTTTTTATCGGATTTTTAACTGAATAATCACGGTAGGTAATTTCAAAAATACTTCGATTGACAATTGACTGTATGATAAAAATGCTTTTCGAAACGACTGAGACCAACTTTCGGCTAGAGAGGAAATTTAGAAAAAATAGTTAAGATGGGATAGAGCTTACTTCGAGGAAATCATCAAACTGCATTACGAGGTCAGACCCTACTATAAAGCATGAATGTAAACAGAAAAGTGTAAGGTCAAAAAGCACACTACTACCAGAATTGGAAGCAGCCGCAACTGCAAACAACTGGAAAGTGTTGGTAATAAGAGTAGGATGCAGTAGGATTGCTGTTGGTTGACCTATGCTCCTTCATGAGGAGTAACAGATATAAATAAGTAATTTTGAGATCTTTACACGTTT
This sequence comes from Schistosoma mansoni, assembly GCF_000237925.1. Taxonomy (NCBI): domain Eukaryota; kingdom Metazoa; phylum Platyhelminthes; class Trematoda; order Strigeidida; family Schistosomatidae; genus Schistosoma; species Schistosoma mansoni. The sequence continues at coordinate 2,187,235 of NW_017386027.1, read as the reverse complement.
CAGGTTTTTAGCGTTTCATGTATTAGCTTTACACATAAAACTAGATCTTTCTTATTTAAAGATACACACATTGAAATGATGCCCTCGTTGTTTGATAAAGAATGAAAAGTATTAGGGAACTATTGTTCATTGAAGATTATGAAATCATATTTGACAATCAGATACTACTTAACTGGATGTTAGTAATCAAATGGGAGAATAAAAATGTCCATCCATATATATTCAATAATTATTAATTGTTTTATTATGATAAATCAATTTTGTGAGGAACATCACAAATCATTGTTATCCATAATCCTTATAACAAATAAGGGATAATAGCAACTGATCAACTGACTATTCCTAAATCAAGCTCAGTCCATAATGTAGCGTATAAATTACCAAACATCACCGGAGAAAAGTGTTCACTGACGTCAACAGATATAAGCAGTATATCTCATGAAACAAAGTCAAATGCCTGATGACAGAGAGTTGAGAATCTGAAAGGAAAGAGAATGACAACTAGAACAGGGAATGATTGGTGTTGTGACGAATAAACAACCAAGTCTGATACAATTGGTTGACATTTTGCGAAAAAATAATTTACTGTATGATTCTCAGATTGTTCTGGGGGATTCTGTAATTCTCTATTCAAGTACATACGTTTGTCGTCACTAGTGTTCTCCTTTACTACAATCTCAATTAATGCTAATGAAAAAACTGTTTTTAACAAGGAATGTATGACTTCAATTGACGATATTAGTAGAAGCATAGTTAGCCTATTTGCTTATGTTCAATATTCTCTATGGTCTTGTAGTGTCGGTTACCATCACTGATTATCAGTCATATGAATGTAATGATAGAGAGTGACATTCATTACCATTTCTAAAATTCTTATCACGCCCAAAGAACTGAACCCATACAAGCTCACCCGATTCAGATGCTTCAATAAACCCAACACACATCATCCACCATTATTCAAACATTCACAATTATGCAATCAACCTAGAGTTTACAGAACAATTGAAGTTGAAATAAATATTAAGGAAATTTTATTATCAAAGTGTTTTTTCAGTATACTAAGTAGTCGATTCCCTCAAATCTTCAACTGAGTAAACAGATAAGATGATGTTTGGAGGTGATCAACAGGAAACTCTGAACCCGATTCGCCTGCTACTTGTCACTAATCAGCAAGGTGTACTTGTATTCTTAAGGGAACTGATGCTATTTGACGGATTTGATCTCAGAACACACAGCTTCAATAGGTATTATGCTGATTGGTGATTGTTCGAGAGATAATGTGATGCGAGATAACAGTGTACTAGTTGTTTGTTATTTTATTTGTTGGCACTTCGTCATCTTCATTAGAGTCAACTGAACGCTAATCTTTTACAATTACACTGTACTCGAGACCATAATGTATTAGACAACAAAGGAGAATGGTTGAAGTGATCAGGAAGGTAATATTTTCCAACAAAGAGATATTATTCTTGATCTACCATATTTGTTTAAGCTAATCACAACGTGCACTACATTTGCCCACTCAAATCCTTTTACACTGAGGACTGTTAAATGACGAATCAGACAGGAATATCTATTTCAATATTACATACATATTCATCACATTTCCTATTTGTGTTCTTCCTATCTAATGTGCGTTATGTTCATATGAAATAGTTTTATCAAGGTAATTATAATAATGATGATGATAATAATAGTATACACTACCTGATCGTGTGATTATAAGAAAGAAAAAACATCAGTTTGTTGACCTCAGATATTGTTTTTGCAAATGTCATTGATTGAACTTTCTTGTTGTTTATCACTACCTTGTAATCTAACTAAATATATATGATGGTTTTTTCATTTGTATATTTAGCCTGATATAAATCTTCAACATAATGAGGAATGTTGTTCAATAATGATGCTTTCGTATGACCGACAGTCACCCACTCATACGGAGGAAGGTTGAATTAAATTTTCACTTTAAAAATGGTTACTACTAAGTATAGAGAGACTGAAGTTTAAACAAATAGTTTTCATGTGTACTCATAGATGGTCTTGCATCAGATATGCATAAACACTGTCATTATCACTCATCTAGTATCAAATGAGTTCAGTTATCGTTATCTTGAAGATATGTCTGTATCCTCACTTCATCAAGCTAAGGAACTATCAATAATATTTCCGGTTTGTTTGATAATGTAATTTCCTCCTAATTTTGCAACAATATCGAAATGAATGTCTCCATAATGAAGCATTTGTAGAAGAATCCGTTGATAGCCTGCCAATTACGCTAGTCTCCATCGTCAGCAGCATCACAAGGAGTTACACAGTGGCTCCTTATCATGTGTGATTATGAAATTTCGCTACAAGAATCGCGAAGATGATTTTGCGTTAATAGCTCAATATACAGTCAGATTTGGAATGTGAATTTTCGAAATGTAATCCGATTTAATGTCTCAGAATTGTCTTCAGCTGTACATTGACATTACGTTGACAGTGATAGAAAACTGTAGTTATCTGTGCTGATCTGTTCATAAATGCGTATAAATAGGAAATGATAAGCAGCTAAAAACAGAATCTTGACGTAAACTACGGTACATCAAGAATATTCGTGAAACGAGTTGGTATAAGTAAGTGAGACATACTACCACTTATGAAGCAACTAATACTCTCAGTGTGATTCAAATACATAGCACAAAATTTTGAAGAATAAAGAATTACTACTCCAATAATCTTACAAAACTGGTCTCTAACTCGACAGTAATATTCATGTGCGAGTTGTCTGGATTTCAGATGTGTTAAAGACTCTGTTGTTAGATAACGATGATAATCACAACTGCAACCATACGAATAACAAAAATGGTTGCAAGTTGACACAAATATTCTCGATCCGCTCAAGTATCACATCAACCCCGACCTTACAGACTCCAGAGCAATAGATCGACATAAATGATTTCCACGATCGTGATATGCACTCATCGATCTTCAGATCATTTGAAGACGCTAGTGAGTTCCATCTTCTTTCAATTAATCGAGACTAAAACAGATTTTCAAGAATATTAAGATTTGCTCAGATAGAACACCATGCCAGCAAAAAGCAGTAAGAGTTAGCTACAGACTAAAAAGAATAAACTCCAGAACGCATCATAATCCCGAATGTCAAAAAATGAAATCCGGTTCTTTGAGAACATCTAAGTTTACGACTATGCAACCACCAAAAAACTCACCTCAATCTCTTCAACTTCAAAACTCAAAAGAAAATAACCACGATGTAGGTGGTGCCTATTATTTTAATAATGCTGACTTCGATTCAACTCAAAGTAATTGTACTTATTAGGAATGGGATAGCACAGTCCGAATCGCTGTTAGTGAGACAACTGGTTACAGTGACCGTGCAACGAATAATGGGGAAACTGGTCACTACAATTTTATAACTGACCACACACCTAACGTCAATATATTTGAACCTTGCAAACCATTGCAAGCATGTATAGCAGTAGACGATCTAGAGGATGTTCCACATACGTCAAGCATAAAAAGTTATCTGAATTGTTAATAGACAACTGATTGCACACTTAGACTTGATAGCCTTCTTGGCCGGCTCTCAATATGTACATTATTCTTTTATCACATGTTATATACAATAACGGTGAGAAGCTTTTTTACACTTTCAACGGCTTTTTTGCAGGCACTAGTATATATATTTTAAAGGATGACAAATTCGCTTAATTCATTTCCCCTCGCAACACAAGTTTTACATTATTCAATCATACGAATATTTACGAGGCCACCAATTGTGGTTTATACTCCAGCCTGCTTCACCATGATAATTCTGAATTTCTTATTATTTCCTTCAGTGCCCGCTCTCTGTTCAAGAAAATTACTCTTCTTCAAACCATTTTATTTCTTGTAAATACAACTATTGTACTTATCAAGAAAACGTGGTGCAAATAATCGATATCCGATTACTCCTTGCTCATTAGAACTGATAGATGTCATGAATAAACAGGCGGTACATTCGGCGTGCAAATTTACGGATAAATCTCTGGATGCTATAGACGAGTCCATTTGGGTTAATGTAAACTGTCAAAATTATCTACTAGTGAGATGCATATACATACCACCTCTTGCAAACTCTAAGTTCGACAGATTACTAACAAACATCTTTTCCATTGCTTCACACCAACCACATGCTGTTAAAATCATCGTAGGTGATTTTATTCTGCCCAAAAATTACATGAAGTTCGACTTCAGTTCTAGGTCGAATTGACAAGTTAGTTGAAACACCAGAACTTTATGCATTAGTCCAACAGGTCTGGGAACCACCTAGAAAGATTAATATACTTGATTTACTGTTATTAATCAACATAAATTCTATTTCAGTGCATTTCAGACATGAGCTTTTAATAGTGATTAAAGAGTTGTATTGAGTAGGAGTCATTCTGTAGACACCGTACAAATGAATTTTAAAGCTGCAATGATGTTCAAGAGTATACACTTTCATCAACAAACCAGGAAACGGGTTGAATTTCTTATTCGTTGTTTACTTTGGGAAACTTATTTTACCGCAAACAATATTGACATTACGCTTCTGATGTACACCACAACCAGATATACTGCCTTGATGGTTCTGCTTTAAATATTCGCCACGTGGCGTATTTTGCCAATAGGAGCCAGAATACTTTTAAAATTTTCAAAAGGAAGTTGAGGAAATCAAAACGCCGCCACCACCAGCAGCATAAAGACCGGTATGCACTTCAGAATATACTTATTGTAATCGACAGAAGCACTTCATCTAAACCTGAGTATTTTATGAAAATAGGAAATAAGGTCCCTGATAATCAAAGCTCGGAATTATCAACACGTCAGCTTTTAAAATCCTTTGTGAAGTCAAATTATCTTGACACGACCAAATTCTTCATAGTTGACAAAAGCATTGTTGATGACCCTGATATTATTTGCGAACTATTCAACCAGCATTTATCACAGTCATACAACCCGGCCACTGAAAGCTTTATCAATGCATTTCCAATGCTGACATCCAGACATCCAGCTGTCCTGAAAAACTCTTATGACGAAGGACTTGAAGGGATTCCCTCATCACTTGTGGAAAATGATAGTAGACAATTCCCATTATTTTGTTTAAAACCTTTCAACCTATCTATGGAACGTCAAATATCTGGGAGAATTCGGCCTACTGCACTCAGCCGTTTTTGACAACCTTCACGAATATTTTTAAAAATATGCACTTGATCAGCAGTAAAATGTCTATATTCTCGATGTCAGCTAACAATGAGTTTTCGTGTCATAACTTCATAATTTGTGTCACGAATGTTAGAATGTTCCGAAAAGTTTTTTTGAGTTATTTGATCAGTCATAATTATCGACAACTAAACGATTTAAATGGATGAAATTAGTTTGATTGATTACATGTCGGTGATTTCGGAAACCGTTTAAAAGTTTTACTGTATTTTGTTTACTATTCACCTAGAAGAACTTTGCGTCCTTAACTGATTAGACACTGTCAAGCAGATGAAGACAGTTCTAATGTCATCAATCCACTATGTAAGTAGCACACAAGAAATCTCGAAATAGAATGCATTCATATTCTTCTTATGCATCAACGTTTCTAGTTTTATTACAATATAGAAATGAGAACAGTCTGTGATGGTCGATACTTGATGTTATTCTTCAAACGTCGTAGATTGTTCGTCTTGATATCCGTTACTCCGTATCACCCCAACGGTGTGCAAATCATGAAGCGAATACGAAGTGTTGATTGCGTTTATCATTGAAACACATACACATATTCAAAATTGCAGGCACCAAAGGCAAACATGAAACGGTAGCGCTCTATAGCAGATGAGTTAGCGTGCGAGTCGAATGAGCGAGCGAGTGATCACGTCTATAAACGAGTCAGCGAGTAAGTGATTTCTGCTGACAAAGTAAAAAACAGAGAACGTTCTCTAAAACGACCAGAATATCTCCTGAAGAATATCAACTTCATTTATGAGTTCGAATTTGTTGAGACAGACATAGCGGGCAGGCAATTTTAGTATTCAGGTGGAGATGTGAAACGTAGTAGATCAGTGAACACGTCAATGATAAAATGAATTGACTACCAACACATTGACTTTCTTTGGTCTTGTATGACTATGCCGCGCCAATTCAACAGTCACAATTTTATGTTCACTACAAAACAATATTCACTTCGTTGGTTCAATTTTCCTATACTCTAGTCACTATTTGGAAAGTTATTCACATTTATTTGATTCCCCGTTTCATATACTGTGTTATTTATTTTCTATATCAACAGTGTAAATTTACGTTGTAGATAAAAACAGATAAAGTATAACAAAATAAATGGCATACTTGTTCTGACTTTGGTTAACAAAAGACTCTGTGCTCGACAGTCTAGAGAATAGTTAAGGATCATAGCTGTAGCAAATTCTTTCTTCCACGAAATGCCTAATGACGATAAAAAACATTTCAATTCTAACGCAAAATACGACGAATCTAAATATGAAATAATGATTTACAATGTGTTCGATTTCACGTGAAATGTGGTGACGTCCACCTAACCACTATACAAGGCTTGAGTCGAAATTCAATACAAACATACATTTGATGAACAATGAAATATGTCTATCCAGAATATAGCTTAAACGTGAGTTAATCAATGACAGTGATTGGTATGGAGCGTGACACAAAACATGATGTGGCATAGGTCATCAAAATGATTTTTCATGGCATCGTAGTCAATAAGGATGAGACATATTTGAAGGTCGAGTCTGAAGGCATTGTGGTTACAGATGATACATCCGTGGCTCCATAAACTGAAATCTAGGTAACTCTATACGACAAATGATACTAGACTCATTCGAAATAAGATAGTAGATGATTTCAGTGTTTTCATTCATAGCTGAATCAAGATCTTCTTTGAATCGACGGACAAAGTATCCGTTTTCACTACATTTTGTCTGGACAAAAGTAGTAGTCATATGTCAAATGAAAATTTCATTCAATTTTGTTCTCTCTGCGTCGATGATTATCAGTCATATGAATGTAATGATAGAGAGTGACATTCATTATCATTTCGAAAACTCTTATCATGCTCACTAAACAAAAGAAAATGTCATATAGTCTGATTATTCGGATAAAATCTGATGATAAACAACAAGGAAGTACAATCTTTCATATTTCAACAATGAAGAGAACTGAGGTCAACAGACAGATCACACCATAACTTTATGTACAATATTATTATCACTATTGTTATATTTGAAAAAATAATTCTTATGTGATAATACATAATAATTCGGAAGAAATCAAATAGATTTGATGGCTATATGTGATATTGAAACACGTTTTCCTGACTGAATCGTCAAGTCACTGTGGTTGATGTGAATAGTTTGGAGTGGACGAAAGGAGTAGGTGTTTTATTCCGGTCATATAAATATTGTTCGTCATGAATAATTTGTCCTCGTTGGACAATATTATCTACTTGATCATTACAATCATAACGTTTTGTCGTCAAACACATTGTGTCGAGTGAAGTAGATGTGTTAAAGAAGTCTATCTAGGTTTTCAATTACGTTTATTCTGTGTTCCGTCTATTCATAGGTGTTGCACAATTCAAGTCGGAACTTTGTTACATATATAATGCTTGCAACAACGGTTCGAAATGAGGAAAAGTGATTGTACTCTAAAATACAAGTTAATAACTTACACCGTATACAGGCGAGTAAATGCGATCGCGTTCGCTGACCTCTCATCTCAGGTTGACTTACTTACTTCGAAGTAATCAGTGCATATAGAAACTGAATGATGCCGCATATACTACATTTGCAGAGATCCAATGTGTTCAGCTCAAGCCATATACCCTAATAATCCTGGCCCATCAGCCACGCTTAGTGTGGCCTATGAATAATTTGATTTCGCCATGCGAGCCGTTTGGCAACAGAACAGTGCAAAAGGTTGGCAACCTCTCAAATTTTTCTCACGATGCCTCACCCTCTCAGAGACGAGTTATGGTGCTTTCAGTGGAGAACAGCTAGCATCCTACTATGCCGTCAAACATTTAATGCCCGCAGTAGAAGGTCAAAATTTCATCCTATTCACTGGCAATAAACCTTTGACGTGTGCTCTCCATACAAAATCCGACGGCTACTCACTATGAGAGTGCAGACATTTTGAACATATCTCACAGTCCATGACAAACCATCGGCACCTCGAAGGCGAGTTGACCTTTGCTGACGATAATATGCCACATAATCGAAGTGAATGCAGTTACTTCCCCGGTGCTTGATCTTCCTGCCGTGGCTGTTGTCCAAGCAGCCCTTCTGTACAGAAACACCACATTCTACATCACTCCAACGCCTCGAAGTACCTTCTACCTTAAGTACTATGCTGTGTGATAACACAACTGCTGTTCCTCGACCCATTGTACCCTTTGATGTACTCTGTGTTCGTCTCGTCTTGAATAACAGCAGCAGATGTTAGCTTCTCAAAATCAACTGGTGGGAGCACTCTTGGGTAATCCATCAATTTAACAAGAGATTCCGGAATATGAAGGTATGGAGTCATATCTCAATCCAATCTCAGAATTCATTTTTGATGCAGACAGTGGTCACACTTCTGCAGCTCAGTTAGACAGAATTGAAGATATTTTCAGAATGGAAAATTCGGCATACTATATGTAAAGAAGTCGGTCATAAGAACAGTCTGTGAAACTAAAAATAACTTGAGGTTTAAGTCAACGAAGTGTTCTCACGAGTATCAAAACAAGTTCATAAAGCGAGTATTGGGTACATTGGCTTCAGGCATAGGGGATAATAGAAGGGTATGTGACTAGAAAGGTCAACAGGGCAGAAGAGCATTTGTAGAAGCATAAGAACTTGTTCCAGAATAAAAATGGATGCTGCACTTTAGTAAGGGCCAATTTTTTGTCCAAAACGTCGAGTTTCATATGCCACTATTGATGAAGTGGACAAAGAATAAGATTGACTGGAGAAATCGGTTTTATGCAAACAGTGAATTGTTCGACATGGGAAGCATCAACTATTGTTTGGCAAAAAGTGAACAGAACTATCTGACTATGCGCATACTTTTCCAAAGGATTAAATGACGCTATACAAAATCATTCATACAACCTTTTTGCCAGAAGGCTTTTTATTAAACTTAACGTTGGACGTTATCTTTCTAAACTTGATTTATCTGAAGTCTACTTACAAGTGGAAGTTGGCGAAGATGCAAAGGACTTACTAAACAACAATATTTACCGCGGATTTTAGCCGTCTAACCGATTACCGTTTGGCCTGTGTCCAGCTCCAGCATAATAGATACTACGTTGTCCAACCTCAAAGGTGAAGCAATTTACTTGGATGTTATTATAGTTGTCAATTCTTTTGCTGACGAACTGGTGGTAGCATATACAGCAAATCGATTACACCCTTCGGCCATTACAATATTTGCGAATGATTTTCAAATTCTATAGAAACCAGATGAAAATTTTGAACAAGATGAAGTTTTATCTCGACTAATTGCGAATGAGAAGCAGGGAAGCGAAGATTCTATCATTGCACCGATATCATTGGAGGGAGACATACAGATAATATTACAAGTTGCTATCAATCAACACCATTATTCGTTGAGGACATTAAACACAGTAATCTTGAAGACGTGGAGATGAAGCGGATTATTAAATATCACGAACATGGTGAGCCTACTCATATAGACAACAAAAACATTGAACAGTATGCTCATCGAGGAAATTCCCTATAGCCTGTGGACGAGTGCCTTATATTTGGAAGTCGAGTAGTTCTACCTGTAAGCTCACGCTGTGCTGTGATGTAAGAACTGCATACTGCAAAACAACGGCCAGCCCTGATGACTGCACTTGCACGTGGCTATGTATACCGACCGAATATCGATGATGAGATCGGAGAAAATGTTGCGAGATGCTCCTCTTGTGCCAAAGCCATCTAAGCTTTTGGGGAAACAGAAATGCAGAGTTGGGGTACACTGACATATCCGTGGTCGAGAGTGCATGTATATATTGAAGAACTTATAAACGAGAAACATTTCTTGATGATGGTTGATGCCTTCTTCAAGTGGCCAGAGGTTCACTTCATGAAGTTTGTTTCGACAAAAGCTGCTGTGGAAATAGTGAAACAAGTATTCAGCTGCTTTGTGTTTTCAGATATTTATTGGTGTCAGATAATGAACCACAGTTTACATCTGCTGAATTTTCGAAGTACTTAATTGGGAATGACGTGGGGCATATCAAGACACCCTCATACAATCCAACGGTTTGGTCGAGAGGTTCGTGAACACGTTTCAAGTAGCACTGCTTAAAACCGAGAGAGAAGGCTCAATAGAAGATATATTTCAAAGATTTTTATTCACTCACCGTGCAACATCTAACCCAGCAACAAATAATCAAGAAGAAAGATTAGAAGAACAGTGGGACTGTACTGTACCGTTTTGTTTAATTGTACTAAAAACACACACGTTTCGCCTGTAAACGTTTACATGATCACGGTATTATTTCGATACCACCATATCACCAATAAATATATCCTTACTACAATCTACAACTGTCCTTCTAATATTTATCGTACTGTAAAATATATCCTATTAAATGACATGTAATTGGTCTGAAGTGATGATCATGTTCAAGTGTAACCCGACACTCTCACGCAATATTTAAAGAGGGCAAGTGGCATATTCCGAACAATGTTTCACGTAAAATGTCAGCCTACGTCAATGAATTCTCACATGAGTGACTAAATATATCCATGTTTGAATTGTCAAAATAGAAATGTCAACCACCAATGGTATATTTTTGAGAGTTATTATTAAGATGCATGTTTACGTTAATAGCTAGCTAATGTAACTCTGACACGCAAAATCCTTGTGAATGGAAATAATTCCACAGACTGCAACCAAAAATGTTTACAGTAGCTTCGAAATTTAATTGAAGGTGATGGTGATGATGAAGAATACTTCCGTTTCTACAGTGTTATATTAAATGAAATTGACAGGTCAATTATCGGATATCAATATGGTTAAGATAGAGTCAGAGACAGTAATGTAATTACAGTGTTCATGGAATTTTATGTCTCAGGTTAGAAAGTGCCGAAATAAATAATACCGTGTTAAAAATATCATGATTTGATCGGATTAGATAAACATGGAATGGATGTCTGTTTGAGGATCTGTAAACAAGCGAATGTTAGAATATCTGAATGTCAACATATTTGTCTGTTATAGTGACTGTAGTACGCTCAGAACACTGATGACAGCATCAACTATACAAATCATTTATTTTAAACAAACCTGGTTTGTATGCAGGCAAAACAGAACACATCACGAAATTGAACAGGAAATAACATTTAACACGAACAAGTTATATAATAGTTATGATTGTGGAGAGAATGCATTTCGGAATATGCAAATAACTTGGTTGATGCTAGGCAATAGATGAGAATGTAAATAACATTCGCCTATTGATATTTCCCAGCATTCACCTATAACTTAATCCTTACTAGGTTATAACGGTGAGGGACACTGACGAGTTTTGAAGGCTTCATTTAGTGCGGGTGAATAGTCGGTACATGAATAAATGCGTGACCGAATTTGTCTCTTTTCAAAGTTAATGTGATTAGCAAGAAAATAATTTGCGAATCCAATAAACCAAAGCTACTGTATGGTGACCTTAAAACGGGTGAACAGAAAGATTAAGAGCCCTCACGGACGGTGTTTACTGTGAACTTGACACATTATTATCGGAAGGCATGTTTATAACAAATTGAACATATAATGCAAATGTCAAAAAGTACACGGTCAAGTAAAAGGAATGATAATAACACAATATACAACTTATGATATAAAAAAGACTTATTCAATTGCACATTTATAACAATATTTTGTTAAATAGAGTTATGTATTATGAATATGGTCATCACATTTCATAATGATAATGTAAGATTGTACGTTTAGGTAAAATAATGGTGTAATAAATCCACAACTAAGATCCTATTTTTGATGATGATTCGGATAGAGACGAATTGCGTTGCTTTTTCTTGAGATTGGATTATATTGTCAGAAAGTGATTCGTGTTCTCACGTTGCGATCATCAATTCCATGAAGGATTTGCATCGTTATTCCATCACTTCAACAACCGCTCTATTATAAACCTCGTAGGTGTTTGAAATCAGAGAGTGATGTGAAGCTGGTATTTTACTTCATTATAAGGGTAGCTCAGATCTGATATCCAAGCGGTACGTTTGAACTTTGCGTTACAATAAGGCTGTATTTTTGTAATGTGTGAATAAATGTCGTTGAATCTCAGTTCATTATTTATTAATAACGTTCAAATTAAATGTTAAAGTAAAATGGTCCGACTGTCAAATAAATGAGCCTGGAAATGCCCTATTTATCCAAATAATAAGAATTCGTTTGTAACCTATACCACATGCTCTGCAACTCCTTTTGAAGTAGATAATAGGCATGTTGCAACAGTGGACGTACTTTGCCTGTAAATTTTCAAGACTGTAGGATATTTCACCATATACTATCCATAAGATAAAGTCTCTCTCATTATTTGTTCGCTCCAGTGATACATACTACATCTCTGAAAATGCATTAAATATTCTAGTGCCTGTAAGTGTATCTTACTCCACAAGTGTGATTATAAGAACTTTAAATGTTCAACCACTTACTTGCTGTCAATTTACACCAACCCTGGCCCTAACAACCTTAACTTATTTGAATAATATCTAACATGAACAGTGGTAAACCTGATAGACATATTTTGGTAATCATTGTTTTGTTGTTTCGTGCTCTCTGTTTTCATTTGACTTTCTCTAGTTGTAGATAATTATCAATCATTCGTCGTGGCCTTGAGAATAACCTTAAATAACACCGTTCATAAATCATCAATCTATCCACTTAAGCAAGAAAACAAGTTCCCTGCTGGATTATCGTGATACATGTCATAAATAAACTACATAAACAATTACTGAACTAGTAAACTGAAAACAATCTCCTGTGTCTCATGTTTGTTCTCTACATCTAATGTTGCTCTATAGATCAAATTGATCATGCCTGTAAACTGGTGTGAATTGTGTAATTATTATTATTTATTTGAATAACAGTCAAATGTATGTGTCAAGAATATTGAGTAACGTTATGTTCATCTATCACAGTGATTGATATAGAACGTGACATAGAATGGGATGTGGACATTGTTATCAAGATGAATGATCACGGTCTCATAGTCAATAATTATGGGGCGTATTATTTAATAGAGTCTGAAAGTATCGTGATTGTCAATGATAGTTTCATAGATTGATAAACTGAAGTCTTGAAATCAAGATAATTCTATTCGACCAGTATTACTGGACTAAATTGAATCAACATTGTAGATGAATTTCATAGCTGAATAAAGACCTCCTATAAAGTGATGAACGAACTATCTGTTTTCACTTCATTTTGTATTAAAAAAAGTAGTCGCCATATGTGAAATGAAAATTTCATTAACTTTTTCGTTTTGTATGTGTCAATGATTAACAGTCATATGAATGCATTAGTAGAGGGCCCCATTCCTCATTATAATGACAACTCATATCATGCTCATTATACAATAGAAAATGTCATATCATAGATAAAATCTGGTGATAAACAACGCGGAATTAGAATGAATGATAGTTGATAAACAACAAAAACAACGGTCAAGGTTAACAGACAGATCACACTATCACATCATAGAAACTATTCTTATCATTATTTTTACTTTTAGAAAAATAGTTTCTTATGTGGCAATGTATATTAGATTGAAAGAAGCCAAATAGTAGTTGTGGTGATTATACGTGATATTGAAACACATATTGGTGACTTAATCGTCAAGTGACTGTATTCATTTTGAATAGTTTTGAGAGGATGAAAGTAGCAGGCGTTCCTTTCTGTTTTAACATTTACTGTTCATCGAGGACAGTGTGTTCCTTTTGATCAGAATTATCTTAATCACTTCAAATATACTTTCAATATACTGTCAATGTCTTTGTGTTGTCTAATGATTTTTAGATGTTGAAGACGATTGTCCATTAAATCGAAATACAGAAGATGAAATACGAACAAGCAACAGAACGAACAATCATTGATAACCATTATTGAACTGATATCACACATCACTATTCTGTGCGAGTCTTCATCACTTCATTCTGTTTGATTGTTTGTGCTGGTTTGTCAGTTAAATGCCGCTTTTGTGACAAGAAGGGGCAAAGTGTGAATTCAATTGTGTTAGTTATATGATAAATAAATAGTTGACGTCTCATTGTTTGGATCTCTCAGCATTATTTCGAATAATTCATTCAAACAGTTGGAACAACCTATGAAGCTGAACGAAATTAGCTAACGAAGGAACGTATAGCTAATATCATAGTATAAAGTACAGTACCTCACATCCACTTGACACTGTATGAGCCTATTATCGTTGAGCTCTTCAATTGATTCACTATACAGATAGTGTCATTCGGTCAATGATAAATACTAATGGAAATAATCATTGAGGTAATACATTTCGAACAATTGATCATACATATAGTTGATAAGAACATTTTAAACCGGGAATATAAAATCAACCACACCTGAAATGGTTGATAGGAGCGGACAAGTTTGACAAAGTTGATAATGCGAAAAGAATCCGACACCTCATTGCTGTGTATGGTAAGATTATATTACCATGGGGACATTAACACATTAACCGAGTAAGAATCAATCTTATGACCTGTTTCAATTTTGTGTTTGGCAACAGAGAATGATGGATGTCTATCCACTGCTGTTATTAGGTCGTTTGATTTTATTTGTTTTCGCAACACATTCATCAATTTACTTATCGTCGCTATCATCATCATCATCATCATCATCATCCATTTCAATTCTGTCAGGAAATTAGGAAGAATTTGAATACTAAATGATGATATGAAGTGTGTATGATCTCCCGTAAAATCTGATGGCATCCATCTCATCATGATATCAAACTTCAACCACTATTCAACACAAACATTTATTTTATGGACAGTTTAATATATCTATCCAAAATATTGAGTAACGTTGAGTTAATCTGTCACATTGATTGATATAGAATGTGACACAGAATGGGATGTGGACATTGTTATCAAGATGAATGATCACGGTCTCATCGTCTATAATTATGGGACGTATTATTTAGTCGAGTCCGAAAGCATCCTGATTGTTAATGATAGTTCCATAGATTGATAAAGTGAAGACTTGAAATGGAGATACTTCTATTCAACAAGTATTACTAGACTCATTTGAAATAAGATGGTAAATGATTTCAGTGTTTATTCATAACTGAATGAAGATCTTCTATGGCTTGATGAACAAACTATCTGCTTTCATCATTTATTATTATTATTATTAATGGCTTAGTTCAATATCATAATCTGGTACAATATAGAATTCTCAGCATGAGTTGTTTCAACAAGTTGTTTGCCAAAAACAAAACAAACAACAGAAAACGAATAAAAAAGTTTTAAGAAAAAAACTGAGTTTATACAAATTATCGAATTTGAAACACGCCTAAGAGTACAGGTTATTTACTGGGTCAGCTCTAACAGCCTGTTTGTCACAAAGTAAATTTGCTAGGTAAGATATTACAGAACTTTTATAGATTTGCTCGCGTTTATGGATTTTAATGTATTTACGTCTCGTTCTACCAGAAGATATACAAGGAGAGAGATATGAATGAAGCGGATGGTTAGTATCTGATAAGATAACACCTGTCAAGAGTTTGCATAACTTAAGATGTCTATCCACAAGCATAATGGGGAACAATATAGAATAAAAGGTAATATGCAAGAATTTACAAATTGTAAGAGCAAATGGCGAGTAATCCCAAAAGCATGCAGCCTCTTTATGTAGTATGTCAAACGGTAAACTTTTTTCGATAACAGTAAAACATGAGAAGACCAAGAAAGATCAAAGGAAAAAAAGACACCAGGATATTTGACCTTCGACACTGTATTAAGGAGTCTCAAATGGCACAAGCATTATGGGCTCCCAAAATAAAGCATAGGTTCTGTCCATGTCTCAAGCTAAAGTTAGCCGCTTGACATTTAGATGGATTGAGTAAGAGACCATTACCAACAGACCACCTTTCAATACGAGATAAAAACTAATTCATTTCTATGGAATGTAAGGAGGTAGAAATCGGCATACATACAGTGAGGTTGTCCGCATATTTTACAAAAGTGTTTTCTGTGGAAGATGGCAGCTTGTTAAGTAGGAGGTGTCTTGGAATAGAATCAAAAGCAGAAGTAAATTCCAGGAAAGCGCATCTAACATGCTTCCTACCCTTTTCCAACTCCAACACTATATCGTGATGCAGAACAGCAACGGAATCTAATGTGCTTCTTTTGCATTTGTAAGCAAACTGATGTGGATCACAGTGCTCTTTTATTGTAGGTTGAAGTGGTTGTATCAGTAATGTTTCCATTATTTTGAGGAAAGGTGAAGTTATTGCAATGGGTCTAAGTTTCACATTTTTATCACCAGAAGCTTTCTTTGGTATAGGGATTATCTATATCTTTCTCCACATTATCGGTAAGACATTAGATGAGAAGGATCTGTTAAATACTTTCGTTAATGGATACCATAAAACATTAGCACATTTTTTAAAATGGAGGTTTGGGATACCATCAGGTCCTAAACATTGGGATGAATTAAGTGATTGGAAACATTTTCGGACATCATTTTCCGTGAAACTGGGAACACAATTATTCTTCAGACCCTTGGATATAGAGAGCATGATGTCAGATGACTGACGTAAAAAAGACTTATTTAAGTCACAAGCATTCAGCTGGTTATCGCTTCTAGTCTGCCTGTCCCCTGTAATTTCTTTAAAGAGTTTCCACATACTTGGAGAGCTTTTACAATATAGGAGATTCTGAGTGAACACAGAGTTGAGACCTCTAATCTCTTGGTTTATTTGACCATTTAACTTACGAATTTCAAAAGTATTTTTCTCCTTGTACATCCTTTCTTTTACCCTCCGTAGCCGTTTTAGTTGTGGAGATGTAAATCGATCAAAACTTAAAAAGTAGGTTTCGGTAGGACAACAAATATCAAAACGGAATTTAAGATAAGAGGTGACAACATCCGTTGTGTTTTCTATTGAGTCATCTGTAAATAATTCCCAGTTGGTCGTACGAAACATGTTTTTTAGATTTTGTAAATTTTCTTCTGAGTAATTACTATATGTTACTTTTTTGGTATGGTGTATGTGTGTACTCTTTCCGTGTTTATCATATACTTTAGGTAGAACACGAATTATACAGTGATCCGAGCTAGGCAATGGAGCACGTTTGCGAGTCACATAGGTACCCACATCATTAATGAAAACCAAGTCTAGATGATCATTCAAACGAGTAGGAAAATCTCCTACATTTAGGTGACCCAGTGATGTAAGGAAGCTACAGTCACATGAATTGAAATCACCACATACAATCAAAAAGTGAATCATTGAAGGCAGTAACGGCGAATTCAGTAAATTTATCAGCGAAGACAGATAGCGCAGATGATGTGCAGTCTGGAGTCATGTAGATATTGGTAACATAAATACATTTGTATTTATTCCGGTGTTTTCAACGGCACCTTAAACTCAGACAGTCAATAAAGTCATTTGAAAACTTAAAACAGGCAATAGTAGATCGACGTTTACAAACGTAGCTACTCCGCCACCACAGGTCTTTTTGTTGTTTGATCGATCCTGACGATAGATATTAAAGTCACGTAATAATAGTAAGCAATCATCCTGTAAGTCAGTTAACCAAGATTCTTGAATTGTGATGACACCAAAATTACGATACATGTTTTGACTTAGCAGAAATTGGAGATAGTCCACCTTGTTAATTAGAGATTGACAGTTAGAATTACGCAGCTCAGGAATCGACATTTGATTAATGTTCATTCTCTTTAATGCATATTTCCAACCACCACGATGTCACTTATTGTACTTTTTGTGATTTGTGCAGCGAAAGGACGTTGTAGCACGTTATATTTTGACGTTTACTTCGGAGAAGGAGCGACCTGAAACAGCAACACAACAGTCAGGACAGACAAGTGCTCTGAAGTGAGAACACGGTGTACTGGTGCAGCAGATATATTTGAAATTGAAAAACGCGATTTTTAGTACAAAAGTGGAAAGTTATTACAAAGTAGTTTTACTCGTTATTCTGCAGGTTCAGACCGCGTAGGGCTTGTTCATCTTCTTCTTCCAGTGCATTCACTCTTTGTTGCCCTGCAATGAGAAATACAAACTCACATTATTATTGTTGCATGTAATGATTTTTATTACCGTTACAACGTGAGCTTTTCATAAACGCGCCTGTATAGGTTATGCGATTAATAAACATAACGATAAGTTAAAACAATTTAAAAAAACCTAGATAACTTGTTGGAATATTTAGATGGCAGAAACAGGTAGCTCAGGTATTCAAGCAGGCCGTCTTTATTTTCAACTCATGCTGAGAATTCTATATTGTACCAGATTATAGTTTTGAATAAAGTCATTAATAATAATAGTAATAATAAAAAAGATGTCATATCATAGATGAAATCTGGTGATAAACAACGCGGAATGAGAATGAATGATATTTGATAAAATACAAAAACAACGGTCAAGGTTAACAGACAGATCACACTATCACATCATAGAAACTATTCCTATCATTAGTTTTACTTTTAGAAAAATAGTTTCTTATGTGGCAACGTATATTAGATTGAAAGATGCCAAATAGTAGTTGTGGTGATTATATGTGATATTGAAACACGTATTGGTGACTTACTCGTCAAGTAACTTTACTCAGTGTGGACAGTTTCGTGAGGACGAAAGAGGCGGGCTTTCTTTTCTGAAAAACATATATTGTTCATCGAGCATAATATGTTTCTGTTGAACAGAGATTGTTTCTCAATCACTTCAAATATACTTTCAATATACTGTCACCCTCTTCGTGATGTCTAATGATTTTTAGATGTAAAAGATGATTGCTCAGTTAATCGAAATAGAGAATACGAAATACAAACAAGCCACAGAATGAACAATCATTGATAAACATTATTGAACTGGTATCATACATCACTATTTAGTGTGAGTCTTCATCATTTCATTCTGTGTTATAGTTTGTGCTAGTTTGTCAGTTAAATGCTGCATTTGTGATCAGAAGGATTGGAGTTTGATTATTAGTGTGCATGTTTGTGCGTAATGCAATTATATGGGAGTAAATATTGCACAGTGTTCAATGTGAACTCAATTACTAGACAGACATGACATCTATATGTGCGCTTTAATCAATAAACATGAACATATCTGTCCTTCAAGAGGTCATCTACGGTTCGTGTGGCGAAGTAGTTAATGCTGATATTGCAAGTAGGAGTGAAATGACTTTGAATCACACGAGGTGTATTGGTTTTTTCCGTGGTGAGTCTGCTCTACACTCACTTGTACCCACCACCATGAAACCTCGCTTCACCGATTATATGCCAACAAAATTCAGGCAACGAAAATTCTCTATTTCAATCAAAATATCTTGTCAATAATATTAAATTAATAATTGAATTCGAAATAATTGAGACAGGCATAGTTGGCTAGCTAAATAAATATTCATGCACGAATGCTTAGTGACGCGGAAATCCATTTCAATTCTGTTGCAAAATCAATACGAATTTGAACATGAGAGGATGATTTAAAATGGGTTCGACCTCCCTTAAAATCTGATGGCGTCCACCTAACCACAATAAATAACTCCAATCATTATTCAATATTCAGTTAATTGAAATGAAACTTAATAATAATGAAATGAAATGTCCTCTCAATGCTCATACTATATTAGCTATATCTCTGAGTGCTACGAGTT
The DNA here is from genome assembly GCF_000237925.1 of Schistosoma mansoni. Classification (NCBI taxonomy): domain Eukaryota; kingdom Metazoa; phylum Platyhelminthes; class Trematoda; order Strigeidida; family Schistosomatidae; genus Schistosoma; species Schistosoma mansoni. The sequence goes on along the minus strand of NW_017386027.1, from coordinate 2,167,310 downwards.
ACCAAGGTTGAAAACGTAGATCAATTAAAGTGGCAATACGTCTGATCATGTCAGTGTCATGTCTTTTATATCGACATTATTCGGCAAGCGTCATCATCACATCATTCTCTGTGATTGTATGAGCATATGAAATTCTCAATCGTTGCATTTGAAGTAAGAAGGGGTTGAGTGTTAATTAGAGTGTGTATGTTTCTCCGTGTGTCAATTATATGATAAGTAAACACCTGACGTGTCATTGTCTAGATATCTCAGCATTATTCCGATTATTTCATTCAAACAGTTGGAACAACCTATGAAGCTGAACGATATCAGCTAACCAAGGAAAGTATAACGAACATCTTAGTATAAAGTACAGAACCTCACATCCACTTGCCTAATTTCGTTAAGTCCTTCAAATAATTCACTATACTGCCAATGTCATTAGATCAATGATAATTACTTATGGAAATAATCATTGAGATAATAGGTTCCTAACAGTCTGATCACACATAAAGTTTGTAAGAAGATTTTGAAATCAAAATATGATTAACTGATTTACACTATCACGTGCACAGATAACTTTTCCTTTAGTAATTAGATATTGGTCAATGGCATTGAATTGACAATGCACCACTGAAAACAATTTTGATGTTGATGAATTCACGAAATTACCCAAACAGTCTTGTTATTCGACGACAAACAGTGATTGTCAAGGTAACAACATTTTGATTACTGTTCATATCTGTGTAAAGTAAAACAACACAACTCTACTGTGTCAGGAGGGAAACTATTTTTAAATATCACGCAAAAACAAACATTCCTGATTTATTTCATCAAAATTATTATTCAGTTATGAATGTATAGAGTTTTACTCATTCGTCAGTATTCAGTGTTTAGTGTAAGTTAAGTATACACTTGACATTATCTTATCACTGTGATTTTCTTCTATATCTGAACACAGATGATATAAAATACAAGCTAAACTGATGTGAGGGAATAGATCATTGAAATACACAGATGAAAATCAGTCTTCTATTTGAGTATTAACAATCATGTTATCTTTCAGATACAATGATCAATGTTATAGTTTTGAATATGTCTGGTATTAGAAATCGTTCTCTCCATTTTCAACAGTTCACTTTCGGCGGAATGTATTATATTCCTCTGACTACAATGATTTGAGAACTCGGTCTATGAAATTGAACACAATTGATTCTATTTCAATGTACTCAATAGGGAAATCATTTTCCTTATTGATCTAGACATCTATTGACAGTCAGTGTTATAATGTGGTATACAAATAGAATGGATGTGACATCGTTCAGAAGTTACAATTTTATTAAAAAAACGACGGTGAAATCGTTTAACAAAATGTGCTTATTGTAAGAAAATCCATGTGTAATAGAGTATTTTTAGCATCCAATCAAATTAATTTGTGCTACTTTGATTTTACCCAATCAAATCAAAACAACTCATCGTTGACGAATAATCAATACATTATTACAGACAACAAACTGTTTGTTCGTAAACTTATAAGCACATGTTTTGAACTATAATTTAACCAATCACCCATTTCAGAATATCGTCTATCACATGGAAGAGAAGTTTTATCCACAGGGGTCAGGAATTTCAGTCAACAGTGAATAAATTTCAGCTCATAATCTCAACAGCCAGAAAAATATTGGTTAACGATAATGTCATATACCTCCATGATTGGTTTATAATGAACATCTGATGTTATTAAATTCGATCATTCTAATGGTTACTTTGAATCATCGAATCAGAAGAGAATAACTTTACACTTCAAAAGTTTATATAAACCCGACAAATTCTATAAGAATTTGAATTATAACTTGACACGATAAGATGAGGTAAGTGTTGAATGAACATACGAATTCAAATTGAAATTCGACTCCATGATATACCGTTGATCTGTTCATCGTGATCATTTTAGATATAACTTTTCGCCTAGTCTATGGATACTAATTTATCTTATCTTCCTTTGGCCTTACAAACGTTTCAACTGCAACGACATCTGCAAAAACCCTGATTTGCTCAACTATGAGAATGTCATTATTGAAAATGACACATATCGTTATGTAAGTAATCAGATACATTCTAATACACATATTCCAGTCTCTTCATTATTATTATTCAATGAGGATTCAACATAATCAACCTCAACCAGTTCCGAGTGAACGTTTTAAAAATAAGATATTTGGCGAAAGCGTGAGTTGAATACACTTTATAATAAAGACATTTTTCCATATGTTTGCAACATTTTAGGATATTAATCCTCAATTCTCGTTTAGTTATTACGGTTTTCACGTACAAAAAATTGCGTTTCACAAAGATGGTAAGTCATAAATTTTTTCTTTGAATTCAAATTATTATTGAGTTTTGTTGATCCATTTTCTGTTAATGAATCAAAGTTGATTCCATTTTCTTCAGTGAATCAGTTTTGTGCTCCTTCTAAGATGCAAAACTTCTTTCAATAATTTTTCTTCATTGTTCAACATGGTTTGACTCTTTATAGCGAACCAACTACAGTTCAGTTTTATTATTTAAAATTGTTTATTCATTCATTACAAATTTATCAATGATGTGGCATGTTTTCATCCAACAGTTCAACCTACTCTATATGTAATTGTAAAGCCTTATCACGGAAGCATTGATAATTACATAGAAAACTATGAGAAGTTTGATACTGCAGTTTTGGATGAGGGTGAGTTCTTATATTATTCAGTTATTCTTTGTTTTGATCACTTTTCTCACACTTATTTTGTATAAAAGATTCAGTATTTATCTTAATGATTACAGAAGTGGTAACCAATACAAAGTGATTGTTGTGTTTGTGTTGTTTTTGCAACAGAACGTGTGTGTATCGCAGCAAGTGTTGAATGCTGTAAAGTGAAACCGTTAAATTTAACAGAGATCTACCTGAAAATATACACCTTCATCTAATAGAAATGATAAACCATGTGATATAATTGCGAAAGTGTAAATTATCAAGCCTCCAGTCTATGAAAACTACAAAACAGAAGATATCTCATCTACACGATACTTCATGGTAGACTGAATGAATAAAAGTGATCACTTGTGCAATAGTAAGCTATGTTGTGAGAGAAGGCGGTTTGAATTATTGAAGCCTATGAATTATCAAGTTATATTTGAAGTCCTCTAGACCTTTTATAGCACTTACTTGATTCTTGAATGTTTAATGTCTCGGAGGTGCTGTGTGTTATTATTCGGTTATTCAAGACTATTTTTGTGATCATATTTGTATGATTATGCATTTCGAATCCATGCACTTCGTGAAACAGCTGACTAATGAACGTGCTTGAACAGTCCGCTAGTACAAGATGATTTACTCATACCGGAACACTTAAAACATCAATGTGACATTCATTTATTTCGGTCCAACGTACGAATTGCTGAATAACGGGATCCAAAATACACTTTGTTGTTGTATTATCGAATACCTATTAAACGTCTATTATTCAGTCAGAAGCTTCTAGAAGAAATTTTAAAGAAGTGAAATATTCTTCTCAGTTGATTGTGTTGAAACGTTTATCATATTGTTGAATTGATAATATTCCTTGGACTTTTCTCATGAGAGATGATTAAGCATTTAACTACTCCGGTCTATTTAAATCTGTAAATGAATACGACAACTTGTATAAGTCGGCAGTCCTTGTTAAAATGTATATTGATTGAAAGAGATAGATAATCATTATTCAGATATATAAACATCCTTTTTGGTTTTCATTATTTCAGAGGAATTATTAGGAGTTCAAAGTAATTTTTCGACAAACGTTAATGGTACAGGTGAGTCAACATTGATCGATCGTTTGATCATACGCGTGAAACTTTTACACTTACATCTTCACTACCTGTGATTACTCATAATTTGCCTGTTCATTAAAAAAAAATCCAACCTTCCAAAATACTAACAAAAGAATGAAGGTGCTTCTATTCTGGCAAACGAAGGTAGAGTTGAATGTGAAATTCACTTACCAAATCAGTACCTCCATTGAAACATTGTGAACAGTTGAAATGAACTGTGAATGACTGGATTTGTCAGGCAATAAATAAGTCGTCATGGATAATTAAAGTCACAATCTCATTCTGCTTGTTGGAAAATGAATGCAGAGATTTATTATCATTTCAGGTTTAAGTGGAACTTGATAAACAGTCTGTGTTCCAAAATAAATGATTTGTGTTCTACATTGATGACAAAGCCATTGCTGCACACATTATATTCATCTACACATCCTTTCATCGCATAGTCATTCCCAAATATTGACGTTGCAAACTGAGAAATCGTTATCTAAAGCTATTCGTTTCTCATCTACAACAAATGGACACTGAAGTCAGAATCAGTTAACCAATAGAAATCTTCATATATATACCACAAATTTATTTCTCAAGTTCAATATGTAGACAAACACTCCTAAGATCATGTCATGCGTACTCAGTGTCCATTGTTTCAAATTGAATTATTTAGGATATTGTACGAATGCTATTACATCCCTGACTATCGGATCCCTGATGGTAAAGTAGACGATTTATTGTTTCGACAATGGTAATAAAACTTAAGAATCTAGGCATTTGACATTTGTTAAAAGGGATTCATGTCCGTCTCATTTCAATGACGTTCACTTCAATGTATTTATTACCAATCCATCTGAAGAAAGCATTTCAGATAACACAGTTAATATCCACTGAAATCTGTCCACAGTGTTACATCAAATAATAACTTGCTAATTGTTTAAATCCTAAATCCTGAATATCAATATTCTTCCTACTTTAGAGGTTACAGCCACAATGACGACTTTAATACACTCAAATAGGATGTTATCGTTCTATTATGATTACGTGAGTTGCATAATTTAGTGAAAATGTGATATTGTTTCACGTAATTCACATCATTCTACTATTTCATGTTGATCAATATTGTCAAATGAATCTAGTTGCACTGAACACGATAGAAAGACATCAACATGTGTAATAGGCAAGCGGACTAGTTGACACTATTATCAATCCTCTAGTGACACTAATCAAGCAAGTGATAGGAACAGTGAATAATCAGAAGTAAAGTTCTTTCAGAAGAAACAATAACCTGTTCGTGCCAAATAGTAACTGGCTGTAAATGTTTGCCTACTATACGGTAAGAATCATATTCTGTTGAGTTTTAGTTCATGTAGTGACGATCGACTGTTCAGAATGTTCACTGTGGATTATCCTGAGTGCAGCATCCTGTCAAATATTCACAATCTCATTTCAATAGACAGTGATATTCATCTCACAAGTTATCGCCACATATCATGATGGAGAGATAGTTCATAACACTTGACCGAAGTTGATGGCGGCCTGTTTAAACATCTGGGCTACCTATTCCTGTCATCTAGATATTTCAACAAGTTATCTAATTTCGTTTGTTTTAATACATCAATATGCCTATTAATCGCACAACCTATTCATGTGCGTTTCTGAAAAGTGTAAGACCTTCCGCAGTAAAGGTTACAGAAGGCCTAATCAGAGATATCGTGATTGCTGGCAATATGCAGCGAGAAGAACTTACATTATTCAGATGTCGATTGACTGGTCTGCTAACTTCTAGCTAACGATCACTCAGTATTTATCGTCAGGAAGGACGAAGAAGTAAGAAACGGAAACTTGTTGAAGTACTTTGTGCTGAGAATTCTATATTGTACCAAAAAATATAATATTGAATGAAGCTAATAATAATAAAAACATTAATAATAACACTTGACCGAAGTTGACAAGAATATTTATACAGATTGGATTGAACATTCATAGAAAGTAAACTGAGAATATCAGTATGCCTAGTGTTATGTGCAATTAGTTGGCTAAATGATGATACATTTCTCCAGTAAATATTCGATTTCATATAAATGATTGTGTGGTAGCAGATCTTGTCTCAGACATTCAACAATCTTTTTTCAGATTCCTACAGAAATTGAACAAAGTGAATTGCGATCGAAAATCCTTGGACGAATACGTTGTGAAGGAGGTAAGAAAAATTTCAGCGCATTATTACTATTATTATTATTAGCTTTATTCAATATTATATTTTTCGGTACAAAATAGAATTTTCAGCACAATGTACTTCAGCAGGTTTCCGTTTCTTACTTCTTCGTCCTTCCTGACGATAAATATTTAGTGATCGCCACTTAGAAGTTTGCATCCCCGTCAATCGACATCTGGATAATGTACATACTTCTCGCTGAATATTGCCTTCTGCAACCGTTACAACGAAAGATCTTACTCTTTTCAGAAATGCCTATGAATAGGTTGTGCGATTAATAGGCATAATGATGTATTAAAACAAACGTAATCAGATAATTTGTTGAAATATTTAGATGACAGGAACAGGTAGCCCAGATGTTTAAGCAGGCCGAATCTCGTTAAGTCTTTGATGTACGGTGACGTACATTCTCAATCACCAGTTAGTTTTATATTACTCTCTACTTGTACCAGGTCATGAACATGTTAATGAACAAAATCCATGTATATTATCAGAGAGAGCTTTCCAACAGTGAATATTATTCAGTTGATTCTTGCGTAAAGTCAGTTCGTCGAAATGTCATTTAAGTGTTGTGGCTCATTATTAAGAATGAAATTGGAATGACTTTCGTAAACACACTGTCCAAATATTTTGGGAACTTCTTACAGTTAGGATTACCGGTAGACTCATCCAGATATGGATATATGAATAACTATATCAAACTCAAAATATATCCACTCATGTATTCACACACTCACAGTAATACAATCAAACTTGCAGTCTTTGATCATCTCAACACTCAATGTAAAAGAAAGTGTGTTTTGCTTGAAGCAGAAATAAAGCAGTGCTAGTTTGAAAATGATATTTCATCTGCGAGATGTTCGATCGTCTTGCTTCACTGAAATAAACATGTGTTGTTGAGAAATGAAGATGAGTTTGAAGAGGAGTTTTGAGTGTACGTGATTAGGTGAGATACATTGTTTATGATTGAATGTGAGAAGGTTCATCAAATGTTCCGCCAGATGTTCTGCTTTGACAGGTTTAAGTAGCATCTAAACAATGAGGATAATTGTCATTTTAAATTCTTTGGTTCAGTCCTCACATGAGTGATTTGTACTGCAACTGATCAGTCTCTTGTTCATATATATGCACTCTGTTAGGATTATCTGGATGTTGCTTGAAGTCACAAGCATTGTGAGTAAAAAGATGGATGAGGAATAGCAGTGGAATCAATTACGATTTCTCAACATCAATCGGAAGATTCAATAACAATTCAAAAATGATTTAAAGCTTCATACAGTTTCACAAGTCATTGAGTATATGGACTGACTGGATAAGTGGATAACCGAATGTAAATGAGAATGAATAGTGCTGGTTTTCAGTAAATGATAAGTCCTAAATAAGATGAAACGTGCGTCTCAGATTGATATACAAATCACCATTGTTCCTTGATTTGTAGATTTGAATGTTACTTCCGTGTAATATGCATTGTGAAATAATATGTAAGGGGATGAACGCATCTATCCCAGACGTCCAACTGATTTCATCGTTAAATAACACAAAAACGTACCGACTTCACTTACTATTTCATTTATAATTTAACGGGACGGTTTCAAAAACCAGAGTGATGTAAACCATAGTCTTTTTTAAGACAGTCATCACTCTGTACGTATGAAAAATACTATAGATCCTTGATTTACCCTCTACTTAAGTGAACCAAAAAAGAAGACGAAATTCTAAATCTCTTTTTCCTTTCATTTTGTCACACAAGGTCACACAAAGCATGAGATATCTGTTCCAGCAAAATGGATCAAGAGTGGTACGTTGGTGGAGTTTGAAGCCATCGGAGGTACGTGAAATTTGATTTAATCAGCACTTACTATTTTCGCACTTAAATACATCATTTTTGTTCGCTGAAAATTGAAAATCCCATGTATCATTTAATAAATGATATCCAGCATGTGTCTTGAATGACGTTTCACTTACTATTTATAACTACCCGTTGATTCGTTGTTGAATATTAAGCATGAATAACGACCGGTTTTCAACTACATTAAAGTTTTCACCTTGATGAAGTTAACTTGAACATAAAGTCACAAAATGAATAATGGAATGCGTTCGGTTTCGAAAAATATTAGGTGTTAGTAAGCGATTGAACATTGACAAGGAAGTGTTTGTTATTATTTTGATATATGTGATGTAGAACTTTTCTGAGGCATTGAAGTTGTCATTGACGAATGGAAAAACGATGTCACTGATT
>NW_017386027.1:2156336-2158840 GCF_000237925.1 Schistosoma mansoni | reverse complement strand
ATGGATGCTTTCGGTTTCGAAATAACATTTAGGGTGTCAGTGAGCGATTGTGCATGACAAGGGAAGTGTTCGTTATTATCTTGATATATATGATGTAGAACTTTTATGAGTTCATTGAAGTTGTCATTGACGATTGGAAGAACGATGTCACTTTTCCTTTGTTGTTTAATGGAATCAACATAGTTTAATGTAAATTTTGTTTCTATGAACAACCGAGTTAATGGCACTTATCTCATTCACAAAAACGATTTCATGTAAAGAAAGTGTATAACCATCAAAGTCAATTGCAATACGATTTGCTGAACTCAGTGACAACGTAGTGTGCACATGTCTGAATCCGAACAGTTATTAAAAGTGATCAATTTCACCTTGTCAAAAAATCGTCACTTGTTCTTTGTACTCAAAGTAATTTCATTCAATCCAAAAATGCAGTCTTGAAATAGAAGAGAAATTGAAGGTGTACTGAGTTTTGCTTGATGCACCATGTTGACCATTTTCCACCGAATGGATAAGTCACTTAACTCAGAAATCACCATCACGTCATTGAGTAATATTTACAGGTTTCTTATTTATCTGTTCTTCTATTCATTAACTTCAAATGAATTCAGCCTATTCTTTTCATAGAAATTTGTTCGCAATACTATACAAGTGAAACATGCCAAAATGCAACGACATCGAATATGACATGTATTTGGTGTCAAAAAGGGAAGAAATGTATAGAAAGTAACAATGCGGACACTCATGGCTTGAAAGTCAATGACTGCCGTGTTCAGGTTGGTAATTGGTAAACTTCATATGTCGTTTGCAATAACCTCAAATTTCACATTCTCAGCAAATGTTTTTTACTGGCAAAAATACTTTCATTGCTATCAATAAGAAATGGCATGTTAGCCATCCTCAGTGACTAAATAAAAGCTTTGTATAGGTTGACGACATATGAGTACATGTTTCCTTTTCGTCAAAACAGTAAACAATGAATCAAAGCATCGCTCACCATTATCGTTTCAAAGCGGATTATGTTTTCAGCTCAGTGAATACACCGTAATTTCGAAAGTCATAAATGTAATCGCAGATGTATGTCAATGGTAACAATATACCGATGAAACCAGGTAAAGTGAAGAAGCGTAAACAGATAAAAATTGTGTATCACATTAGGAGAATTAGTGAAAGTATGTAGCCTACCATTGTTGAAACTCGGAACAGTGATTTATGATACTCTGTTGAAAAATATGTAACCTCAATAGATTGCTTCAATGAAGCTGTACCTTATAAGTCTTTTGCTTTATATTCGGATTGTGATTAGATGTGACATCCAGAACACATATTTCATCACATAAAGGGGTCGTCAACTAGGTGTAGGATCGTGTTTACTGAGCACACTGATTGTCAAATCGCTAATAGATATCCTGAATGATTTGACGAATTCGAATTCTTCAACTATGTATGAGATTCTCTTGTGTCATCTTTACTGACAATGATTTGTAATGAATAATGAATAAAAAGAATGATATTTGATGTTTAGAGATGAATCCTTCTGATTGAATCATTTAGAAGAACTCGGATGTCAACGATTTGAATAGTTCAACGACTATGGAACACGGTGAAACAACATTGGGGATCACTGAGGTTCAGGTTGGCGAAAACCTCATGAAAACTACTGGAGAAACAGATAAACGCTTGGTAAATATTTGATATTTGTTAAAAACTGATAATTCTTTGTTTTTCTTTAGAATATGACCACAAGGACAACGGAAGAAAATAAGCAACACAAGTCACATTGGTACTTGTACGTTGTAATTCCTTTGGTCACCTCTCTATTTCTTATATGCATTGTTTGTATAATTTGGAGATGGTTACTTAGAAGAAAAAGAAGTAATGAATGATCATTGAAAAAGTGTTATAAATTGCTTTGAAAACTGTGAACAAGTTGTCTCAATTGTGCTTTTCATTAGAATACTTTAGAATTTCATTTGTCTTCTTATTAATTTGGACAGTTATTTCATCATACTTTGTACATGCTTTAGATTGTTTACATGATAGGTGATGTTATCCTTTTTTATAAAATATTAAACACTGTTTTCAGCATTTGCGTTATCGCTTTCATATAATTCAAGGTGCATAATATCACATGAGTTCTACAAATTTAACTTGTAACTACGTGGCATTACGCATAAGTGATTTCTTGATCATTGCACTCAACTATGAGTCCGGTGTGAGTGTTCATTTTAATGGAGTGATCTGTTGAAACACTTTATCAATACCTCGATAAACACTTCCATATTTCGTTACTTGATTAATACGTATTAGGTAAATGGTGAGCGACAAACTATGGTTATAGAGGTGTCATCAAGACGGATTATGATTCCTTCCATGATTTTTTTGTTGATATTTGTATAATACGGTCAAGAGCTTCTTTCAAAGCTTTCCCTTGAAAATGATGTTAACTAGAAGTTTTTTTATTCATCAGCATCACAAAAGAGCCTTACGGTTTGAATGATGATTCG
>NW_017386027.1:2142163-2156136 GCF_000237925.1 Schistosoma mansoni | reverse complement strand
CGGGTCAATAAAATCTGTTAATACATTTAATAAATATTGAGAAGACTAATCATAGATTTCTAGATTGCTTTTGTTAGTAAACACATATATCCTTCTGTTGGACAAATGCATTGGTTGTTCTTGCTGAAACTGAAACTCAGTGCCAATGTCAATAAAATATAATACCCTAAACATTCACACAATACGTCTAGGTAGGTACACGTTTGTTGATCAGTTGTGATTACAATCTGTTTAATCAGTAGAGTCTGACTGGTTAAAGTTCAAAACATCCATAATGAAAAAACTCAAAACAATACATAAAATCTTATCTTCCATGAAGAAGATATTTGCTCTCCTATTACAATTGCTTTAAAAACGACGCGTTGAATAACACAGATCTCCTTACATAATGACCTGTGTGTTTACATAATAGAAAGCTGCCGTATGTCATTATTCCTATCAAGCAAACTTTTTTGTTAATTTATAAAAAAAGTAGAATGTTTTATTCATTTTTACTATTATATCAATGTCATTAAACTGGTAGATACCTTTATTAACACAATAGTAGTAAACATAGGAAGGACGCTCAGTCGGTCTCCAGATGAAATGTTCAATAATTTATTCTATTAAAGATGCCTCTTCAATTGACAACCACAAACCGAATTTAGAATAATTTATTGTATGATGCTGTAAAAGAGCGATAACTAACAAATCACAATCTGTTCACACTGATAAGCAGTGATCAATGGCCAAATGAATCCAATGACATCCATCGAAATGTAATATTTGATTGACCACTTACACTCTCTCCCATGTATTCTAAGTGATTGGCTGTTATTAGTTCGGAATAATACACAAAATATGCTATTGATCTCCAAGAAGATATCAAAATCGACATACTGATTGACAATATATTATTGCTTCACCTGAACAATCATCATTATACAAACAATCTGTTCATAAATGTACACCTGTACCCGTCCGTGACAATTTGAACTTCGTATGGATGACTGAATTAAATTTCCAGTAATGAAATGTGGTACTGTTTGAAAATAAAGAAACCCCTTTTGAACCACAATCATGGTGTGCCCTTATAGTGGGTAACTTTAAAAGGCATTTATCCTCACAGTTCTAATGAAAAGCAATGATCAAAACAGAGTTCAACGGTATCCACTATATGATGTATATCATCAATCGCAATGAATGATATCTCTGATTTAAGAAGGTAAGCTGTTCGACTCATTCAAACTCAATGGTTTTGGTGGAAAAATCTCGATTTTAGTGCTGAAACTTTCCGATTCAATCTAAAGTTGAATTGTAGAAGCGTATTGATAATGAAAAAACTACTCAGTATTTTGTTGTTTCATGATGTTAAATAGTCAGAGTCAACAATTTGCACAATAAACCATGATTACCTAAAAATGTCTCTTTATAACTACATTGAGGAGAACTCGGTCCACCAATGATTTCACTAGATAATGATCAATATCTTACCGACAAGTTTCGATAAACATAAGCCATATCGCCTATTAACTGTTATAGTTAATTACAAAGACCGATTGACAAATGAGGTGTGGCAATGAGTAGCCTATATCTCGAACAATAGACGTCAGTTAGTTAATTGATTGAATCAAAATAAAATTGACCTTCCTATTTTCTTTTCCAAACATCGGATATTGATATTAATTACTAGTTGTGATCTTGTAGAAACAATAAACATTTTGCGTCACTGTGAACGAATAATTGATCATAAATCTTGATGAAGAAATTGAAAAGCTCAACTGTCGTCACTCTCTAAGATAGTATCATTAGCCCGTTTTCTTGATTTAAATTGGAAGCCCGAATTCATTGACTCGTGTTTTGTAAATCTCTTGAAGCGCTTTTTCTGTACAAAAACACCACACTTCTGTTCACTACATAGTAGTTTAAAGTATCTTCAAACGTCTTCAACATTCATTTTGTATAACGAATGATTCAATGTTCCAATAACAAACAGTCTATCTTATTTAATTATACACACCGTCTGAGGTTTTGTTTCTTGGTTTAAATTTACAGTATTATTTCCTCTTTTGTTATTTAATTGGTCGCTTTTTAAATGCTACATTTGAAAGACCATTTCATCTGTAAATAGACCTCTTGATTTATTTCCGATGGTCGTTGATCTTCTATGATTGACACAGATGTCCAATGTTTTCTAAATTCGAATAAACATCATTGTTTAGATAAGTAAGATATAGGGCACATTATCTGTACAAACGATATGTGGATCAAAAACAGAAATCACTGAAACTTTATGTTCATCTTTTTCTACTGAGTTTCAAAAATATCAGGAATCAATACTGATACTAAAGAAAAGAATTTTTCCAATAGTTCATTTTTGGATTATACAAGTCAATTCAAAATCTTTTAGATAGTTGAAAAAACATGTTCAATGGTTACTATGGATAGCATTTGTTATTAATTTAATCCACTTGTTCAAATATCGAGTTGTTGTCAACTTGAAATCGACAGAAAGCATATCATTTCGTATTTGTTGGAGTGATTAATGAAATTTCCCGCAATAGACATGACAAGCTCAGGAAGCATTAAGAAGTATTTTAACCAATCAACGTTCGACTAAAAGATTTGCTAGAAACATTACAAAATTAAAAAGTAACATGTAGAGTTTTTGATTGGTTGGTTACTACACTGCTACTACGTTTAGTAATAGTCTAGAATTTCCAACAAAATCAGAGGGCTTCTCAAATATTATAAAAACCAATATCTTCTGTAAATAAATGAACTTTTAGAGTTGTAGACCATAAACGTTGATGATCTAGGTAAATATAGTTAGGCCTACTCGAGTTAGACGGGAAAGGTGTAACGAATAAGCTATCTTCGAAGTCACACCTCGTGATAAGCACCTTACGTGGATTGTTTCATCGACGCATCAATGGATCATGGATGCTCTGTAGACTGTACAACACAAAGGAAGTAACTACAAATCATCTGACAGTTGGTTCACTGAATATCGAACAGATCATCGATCCTCGTCAAGGTCAACGACAATCAACGCGTATCAGTCAATCATACGCCATGTACTGGCCCATGCGGCAGTCTACAATGCTTCGTTAATCTACGAATTTAATCAACATATTTCAGTAACTTGGGAGCAAGAGTAACTCAGGCGAGTTTTATAACTGCATCAGATAATTTCGTATAATGTTTATGATGTCTAATAATATTACGCGGCTACTTTCACTTAGAGTAGTAATACATTCTGTCACTGCCGTCACGTTTTAGTCGAAACCTTGTACACTTATGACTCGACATACTGTGGAAAAACGAATTTCATGTACACAAGTAACCTTAGTCCATGTCCTAATGAGACACTCCGTCGTACATATTGTCACTTAACGCTAAATAATAAATCTTTAACGAAACGACCACGTTATCTAAACCTAAACTTTAGTCACATTAGTGACAACCATTTTATTTAATGTTCACTATGCGCTTTCTATTTGCCGTTATCTCACACGGCAAATCATCGCTGGATTTCCTTATTGCACGAAAATCACTTTAATTCTGTCTTCGGTTTATTCACATGCAATACGGGTTTGGAAAATATCTAAATGACCTCTGAAATTCTCCACGAATCCCACGACAGTCTTCGTATATGTTTGCTATAACATATTCAATTGCTATGTTAACGATGTCTGAAAGAACATTCAGTACAATTGTCAGTATACGAAAGGATGTTATTTCGATTCGACGTTACAACACATCCGAACTATTGTAGTTATTCAACTTCGACGCCGTATTTTTTTATCATGTAAAGTATTGTTTCCGCATGCCTGTTATCTAACAGATGATTTCGGAACATCAATCGGCTGTTCAACTACTCGACGATCTAAAGCCTGTCCAGTTCAATTGGTGGTTTGACGACACTCATTCACGAGAAATATCACTTTACGCTGTCGAGCGCATCTCCTGCAAACTGACAACGATATTGTCGTCTCGACCTCAACACTGACAGCATTTTTCACCGATATCATTGACATGAGTCCAGAGTGACACTCTTGGTTTCTTATGTTCTTTTCGAAATTTTTCGGTTCACTCATTGAACACATGTGCAGCACCCACCGTTTATCATCTTTTAGAGACTTCATCGTGTCACCTTCGCTCTGTATTCTTCGACCCTTATTGATTTTCACAGCAGTTATCAGTTTTTTCCAAACTGACTGCAAGTTGATCAGAAGCTTCGCACAAGGAAACCACGATTTATCTTCACGGTTATACTTTTGTACTTACAGTTAGTCTGTTAAATATAGATATAACTAGAAATCGACGCTTACGAACAGTTTTCCAAAGACACTTACTGACTTTCTACTCTGAACCGATGACAGTACAGACATCGGCATCGATTAATAATACACTTACCGTACTATCACTGCTTTTGCAGCGGACTCAACGTTTCTCATCTGAGGACCTCAATCACTTTTCAAAGCTTTCTATTTCAACGCGACTTGATAAAACTCTAAAATGTCATGTTTCTTTTTCCATTATTCTATGGTTGATCGCTTAACATTCAACCAACGTCCTTGTTACGTGTTATTACTCGTTGTTTCCCGATCAGTTTCTGCCACCTTCTTTCCATTTGTCCTACCGCTCGGAAATACCCAAAGGATTCGTATTGATCGTCTGGTAAACACCGGCACGCGACTACTCACAACATGATTGATACCGATTCAAACGACCGTTGAATCTGATGGGGGAGTATTGTAATGCCAGTGAAATGTCACTGGATATTGGCCAAATCATCCGGCAGTTGGGTCACTGAATATCTAACAGATCATCGATCCTCGTCAAGGTCAACGACAATCAACGCGCATCAGTCAAACATACGCCATGTACTGGCCCATGCGGCAGTGGTTCTACATTCGCTCGTATCTACTTAAACCAATATATTCTTGTAGTAACGTCTTTTGTGTTGTACAGTCTACAGAGCATCCATGATCCATTGATGCGTCGATGAGGCAATCCACGTTAGGTGCTTATCACGAGGTGTGACTTCGAAGATATATTATTCGTTACACCTTTCCCGTCTAACTCGAGTAGGCCTCCAATCATTCGGCATAGACCGTCAACGTTGATGGTCTACAAAACCTAGCTTCACCGATTTCTGTTGACAGACTACAGGTCCCGAACATTCTTTAACTCAATCAAAATATCTCTTCAATAATCTCATCTTGTTATGTGAATTTCAAGCGGTTGAGAAAGAAATAGCGGGCAGACTAAATAAATGTTCATCCACGAATGATTCCAGACGAAGAAACCCATTTTAGTTCTGTTGCAAAATTAAAACGAATTAGAATACCAAAGGATGAGTTATAATTTGTGCGATCTTCCTCAAATTCTGATGACGTACACACAACCTCTATATCCAACTTCCTTCAATATTCAACACATCAGGCGGTACGTTCAAAGCATGCGTTACGATTACACGGTATTTTTTTAAAGTGTTATATATACTTGAACACTAGTTTATAACTTAATAACAACTCAATAATAACTTAACCCGTTAAGTAAAATGGATTGACTGAAAAATGAACAAGCTCAGAAAAGTCCTCATTCTCCAGATAATAACAATTCTGTTATAACCTTTACCCCATGCTCTGCAACTCCTGTGGGAGTTGACATATACCTCACCTGATGCTGTGTGACTCAGTGTCAAACTAATAATGAGTTCTAACTCACGACCTGAGGGTATCGATATTATTGATAGTGAATAAGACACTGTCAATAAGCAATTAAGCAATATGCGTTGTAAAGTGGAGTCACTTGCGGGATCTTTATTACGGCATGATGATCTTAAGCTAGAACTAAAAACACTGTCATCCCTTAAACTGCTGTTTTCAAAAGATGTAGTTCCTGCAGAACTTGAAGACTGCATCAAAGTAGATTCTGTTATGGACTGTAAAGCTAGTGAAGTCATTAAGCGAATAATCTCTCGAAATAATGTGATTATCTGTAACATACAAGACAAAGTCGCCATTAAAAAGGCAAGGAATTCGATACTAAAGGCCGCTAACCTCCAAGACAGTCCATGCTAATGTATTCGACCTAATAAAAAGTCCCAGAATTACTCGTGTCCTATCTTCTTTAGATTCAATTCCCATTTATCAGCTGAACAGTTTAAAGAATCCGAACAGCTAATCTGTGCGCTTACGAAGTTTAAAAACGCTAGTATGTTCGCGGATAAGACCAGCAACCAACGACTGATGCAAAAGCGTACCTTAAGTGAAAATAACATTGTTAAGGTCACAACGAACCACGTTTCCCAACAGCTGAACCCACTGGTGCAGTAAAGCTATCTCATGTTAGTCAGTGCACTGATTTACTAATACGGAGTGCTAGTCAGTCTCCCATACCTGCAATGACCCCAGATGACGAAAGTATACCTAATGGAGACACTAATGCGATAATTTCCAGTGTAATATCTGAAGCCCATAATCAAACACCTAATTCTAATGTGATGACTCTTGAAAACACTTTTACAACTAAAAAGTCTATACCAGTTGAAAAGAAAGTATATACAAAACCTGGTTGTAGACCAAATACCAAAAATATTTCAATGGCGTTACCGAACAAAAATATACTTTCCGAAACCATGCTTTACCCTACTCATCGTAGGGAAGGTTATAAGGATACACTTCGTTCAAACGTCGCACGAGACGGAAACTACAACCATTGTGTAGACAGGTCTACTATTAAATAGACGGCAATTAACCAACGTGCCCATGGTTACTTTCAAATGTTTTAAATATTAAACCTGCAAGACGTAAATCTTCTCATCACTTTCGCAATGAGGAATTGGGAATAATAGGTTACGCATCATCAACGCAACATCAACTAGCAGGCAACTGTCTTAACTGTCCACCAAGACAATTTCAATAAATTAATCCACCGTACCAAAATAATGATTTTTTCCGGCCTCCAGAAATCTCTTGTTCCACAATCACTACAGTTCGCTCAAGCTATAGCCCACCCTGCTTCAGTCTGGTCACCTGGGCAGTATCACCCTCACACAAATCGAATGAGATTTGTGAAGCGCATATTTATCTGGTGCTTCCTTGTACCAATATCTATGTGTTTAAATAAATAAATAAGCTATAGCCCATGTGATCAGACAAACACATTAAACCATAGTCCAGGCAAATTTAGAACACATACCATTGATAGGGATGCTCTCGGTTTTGTTACACTCCATACTTACTTTTTAAACTGATTACTTATTAACCAACGTTCACTTCCGAGCAAAATTTCAGTCTTGAGAAGCTTAGATTTTCTAACCAAGCCTTCTTTTATACTTATCACTGAAGTATAGTGCTATCCAGCAGTATCCGATTCAAAATTAAATATCTAGAACTATCGACTCCATCGCTGTGAAAGAGAAACTAAGCGAGGAGACAGTTGTCTTATATTTGCTTTGGATACCTTAACAACTAACAAAGTTGAAGACGGTGTTTTGAGTAGTTCACCAGAATTAGTCTGGATATCAATCAACAGACTGAATCAAGGTCTACTCCTAGGATTTATATACAGAGCTCCTGACAGTTCGGATAATGTGAATGATCTTATTATCAATGCATGTATACATGCATCTACTCCAAAGTTCAGTGCTAAGGGTATCACAGGCGATTTCAATTATCCTGGGATTAGCTGGAGTACCGGTAGTTGTCAGTCAAGGACTGATGAATTTTTGGCAATCCTTAACGTGCAATGCTAGTCACAATGGGTTCGTACTTCAACAAGGGGTGATAATATACTTGATTTAACATTTAGCACAGATGTCATCCCAGTATCTGTACAAGTATATAATGAATTTGAAAGCAGTGGCCATAAGATAGTAGCTTATGCTCTACCTATATATTCCTCTCATAACCGACCAATTCAAAACCCTGACAATATAGAGACTATAAGCATGTAGACTGAGACCACTTGCGCTCACTGATCGAACTCTCAGACTGGGATGAATTCTTCTCATGTAGTAGTCGCATAGATGTCATCAACATATTCTATTTGATTGTTGGCTCTTGTCTCGATTCCTGTTCACCAATTAAAACGTACAGGTTTAGTAAACCCAACGAATTGTATATACCAGCAAAATATCGTAATAAACTAAGACGCCTACAGAAACATTATTTTAAGTCACACGACGTCACGGCAGTTCCAGAAATAACAATAAACCTGCTAAGGCAACTCAATATTGGTTAGGCTGTCAATACTCTCAATGGATAGAGAGTTTTCTCGGAGTAGACGGGATTTCATCGTTTGAGATGATTATCTAACAAGTTGTTTTTAAATAAACTGTTCTATCACAGGATCAAAAAAACCGCACTTAATTTCATTCATTCTTTTCTTAGCTTCCGACATCGAACAGGTAAAATTAACCCTTCATTGTGGAAAGCTGTCACTGTAAGAATTGGCGTAACATAAGGCACTGTCCTAAGCCCTTTGCTCTTCTTAGATTTTATCAGTGATATTGGCGAATGTCTTTGCGTGGGTAACCTCCTTCTCTGTTCATATGATTCGAATGGCTAAGCCAACTCAAAAATGCTGACATACCATGCATCCTGAATAATAACAGTTTTATAAACGACTCCAAAACTATAGTAAACCTTTTCCGTGTTAATTTTGCAAATGTCAAGGAATCCATAAATGGTGCTATTTCAAGAGTTATTTGCGTGACTACTAACCCAATGAAATCTCTCTCCTTCACATGCTCGAAAATAAGTAAGGCTTTAATTAACCTTAAGTTTTGGAGAGGTCACGGAGCAGACGGGATTTCATCATTTCTCTACAAGTATGGTGATCCAGATATTCCGCTTCCTCTAAAGAAACTGTTTACTCTCTCTATGTAATCAGGCTCTTACTCTGACCATAGGAAAACCGCGTACATCATATAACGTCACGAATCTGGAGATAAGACTGACATTAACAATTATCGGTCGATATATATTACTCCCGTTAACTCTAGGATTATGGAAAAACTTATTAGTGACTAACTAGCCCTCAAATGCCCTGGTAAGGCCGAGAGTGGGAAGAGTCCACTCTCCCTCTCGAAATGCTCTCACATGGCCACGCGAATATATAGCCTCTGCCTGGGAAGTCCTACTCACTGCTTTCTCGTGGCGTGGTTATTGTTCACAAAAGTGAGAAGACGAAAAGCGAATGTTCGGCGCTTTAACCGGGTTGGTGTACACTGAAAGTCCACCTAGGGGAGTTGGAAAACACTCATTCTAAACCAATGGTGCACATGGGCTGGCTCCAGTATTCTGCGAGAACAGATGGCGTATGAATCAATCGTTGGTCATCGGGTACCACGGAACTGAATCTCCTTACGATGCTCCACTGCCTCATGGATCAGACCTTTAAGTCAAAGGCTCGGAGTGTGGCCCACGGGCAGTATCACAGTCCACACACAAATGACATGAAATGACGCACTACACTAACTACACTGCTCTTGTTCCTAATAGAAGAAAGACAATTTATTTATTAATAAATACGTACTATTAATATTATTAATAATACATATTAATAAATAAAGTTTAGCTTAACAGATTGAAAATACGATATTTCTAAATACATAATAGGTTACTTGATACAATTGACCTTATTCCACATTAAGTCATATCATTGAAATAGAAATTTATTTCGCTAGACATAGACTTGTTCATTGACACTTTATTCAACCAATATTACACATATGCTTGTCAAAAAAGGTTACTTTTTTCAACATTCAGCGATTTAGTGTTTGACAGTATAAGAGGAGTAATTATTATCTCTTTGTGACGGAAAATGTACATACAGTTTATCATTGTTCGTCTAGTATGTTTAACAAAGGGAACTGTTGGATTTGGAAATATAATTTCAGTCTTTCTAATTAATTAATGTTTACAATGTTATTTACAAATGACAATAAAAATAATTCCGATCATTATTTTGAAAAGCTGTGCACTTCAAAACCATTGGCTGTTAACGTTAGCTGCCAAAAAAATATTATGCCCACCTCAAAAATACAATTACCATATTACATGATGACTGAGTACAACACTGACATGTATTTTCGGTGATCATTAATAAGTGATCAACTACAAATAATGTACAGGTCAACATATTTTATACCTTTTAATGGATTTACCAAAAAAAACCTTGATAACCTTGATATTGCGTTCATTGACGACACACCCTTTTCAAAGCTAAAATGATCAACTATTTGGTATTAAGAATAACGGTTTGCAAAATAACTGAATTATAAAAATTATTTGCTTTTTTCTCAGACATTATTTACTAATTTCAGATTGTGTAAAAGTTGCTTCATTTACACATCTTTTACGGTTAGCGTGACTTCGACATGCCCCCATTCACCCTTCTCTTCATCATTTACACGAATATAACGTTTATTAAATGAGTGAACTATGTGTTAAATTAACTTATGGACATAGTACTTAAATGAAATTGTATTCACTAATTGTGTATTAAACATTTGAGATTACCCTTTGAAATTCAATAATCACCATTATATCAACTATTATGTAACAGTTTTCAGGTTTCTTTTTTTTCAAAAATTAACTTTCAATGATCTACACATTATAATTACCACACTTGTCACGACGATAACTGATAACTTTAGTTACATTTCTACTTTATTACAAAAAAAAAATTATCCCGATATACATTCACACTAACAGCAGCAGTATAGCAGGGTAATGAAATGGATTTGTTTTTGTTTTTTTCAAAGTTAAAATTTTTTGCAAAACTCAGATGGACTCAGTGCCAAAATTAATTCATTATTGTAAATAATAATCGAATGTACAAAGTGTCAATTCCGATATTCAATAAAAGCACTTTATTCTAGTTTGATTTGAACGAATCAAATTACAAAACTGCACCATTTACGACCCATTAAAAAAAAATTATTACAGATGACAAAATGTTTGTTCACTTTTCACTTGAGCACACATTTTTAAAAACCAATTCATCAATCACCAATTGCCAAATTTTTTTCACATTCTTCATTTTCGAAAAAAAGGGTGGTAGAGGATAATAGGAGCAATGATTCAAATGTCAATCAATTGCTTTGAACTCTGGTTAATTTGTAAAAAAGTGTTATATCGATTGCTTGAGTGCTTACGTGTTTGCCCAGTTAGCATATATGACCGTGATAAGACCGCCTATGAGAGAGCAGTGTATTTATTGGTCGTCCAATGATACACAAAAGCCGTATGAGCAGTCTTGAGCACTACTCGATCCTCCTATCTGCTTAGCCCAACCAGTTAAGTCCAGAACATCAATAACAGTCTCTTCAATATGAATCATTATACTCAAACATACTGGGTTTATATACCTAACTGGCTGACCACATCATCCCATAAAATAGAAAATATCATTTGTACAAGATTTGGTCAAATGTGGCTGCGAATAGGGGGAACAGTAATCAATAGACTGGGCATAACTCAGGAATGGTAAATCGTACAGTAATAGTCTATAAGTCAAAATAAAGCTTATAATAAGAGGGATACGAATATGAATAGTTTAGTTACTTAACAATAATACAATAGGAAATATATATATCATATTGGTCCATAAATACTTCTCAAAGTTACCACTCATACATCTCCACGGGATACAACAAAAGGTAGGAATCAAGCAATCATTTAATGCTTGTAGCTATTCAATGGCAGTTTGACAATCATCAATTTGTGATTTCAATCAAATACTTAACAATCTCTACAATCCTATACTGATAAGAATGTATTAGTCTTCCTATTTTTATGTAATAGTTTATTCAAGCGATTAGTACGAACTGATAACTGATTGTGTAATGGTACTTTTTATATGTGTAGAATGTACTTTGAAAAGTGCATGTATTATATAGACATATTTAAAATAAAGACGAAAAACAAACATTCAGAAGGCGGTTTTTGTGAAGATTTTCCTTTAATAGTATAATAGTTGAAATCATGAGTCGATTAAAACTAGACCACTATTGAAAACTTGGAAGCACTGCTTGGGCGTTTCGTCCTATTGTGGAACTACTCAGCAGTGTGCATTCACGATCCTGCATGTGGGATTCGGACCCAAGACCTTGGACCCCGCGTCCGAACTCTTAACCTACTAGACCAGTGAGCCGGTATCTAACGGTATTAATGTCTGACTTCAACCAATCCACGAAATTGAATGAAAATCTTCCATTGTGTGAGGTAGATACCTATCTCTACCTGCTGACATTGATTAGCTCCACTAGTTTACCACGGTAGTGAATGTATTTTTGACCAATTTATCTAGTGATTTCAATAATTTAAGACGAGACTAGATTTCTCAGTGTTATGACTGGATTAAATACTGTTTCCTTCAACTGATACAACTGTTTACGAATATTTGAAGAGTATTTCCATCTACTATTCATTCCAGTGAAGTTACACTGCTTTGTTGCTTCAAAGAAGACAACAAGACTGTAGAAGCAGTCTAATTTATACAGTCAAACACTAACTAAACGATATCCACAATGACGAATCATTTATCATTCCGAATGTTTGATCAATCCGTGAACATGAATGAATTAAACATAAAATGAACAAAACAGCTATCCAATGCTTCCAAGTTTTCAATGAATGTCTAACATTGATCAATTCATGATTTCAATAGAATCTAACAATCTCAATAATTCCATACTGATAGTTATCCTAACCAAGATTTGACCTGATAATTTTAAGTCGGGAATAATCGTAAGTATTTGAATACAAAATTATAGTGTAGTGAACAAGAACATGGGTGAGGACAATCGAATTTATTTAAGCACAAATTACAGACTATCTCACTAAAATCTGATAACCATACAGTAAATAGTTAATTCGCAAACTATCAATTAATTGTCTCAATCTTGATTGGTCCTTCTGCAAATAACAGTCCATCGTCTTCGATTTCATTGTTCATGCATTTCCATACCAATTGCCTTCCGTCCTGGTTCTTTCCTTATCGATCTTCTGCTGAAATACATTGTATGCCTGACCATCATCATATACTACTTATTTGGATGTAAGCAACCCACACCACAATAGAATCTCTTAATCAAAATTAAGAACCACACAGTAAACTCTTCATTTGCAAAATATCCATCAATAATCTCAGAGTTTGTTGTTCCTTTGTTTCCATACAAATCACTTTCTGTTCTCATTCTATTCGATTTTCTGAAACTTCTGCCTTCAGTCATTCCATCTTCTATTGATGATATATACTACTTATATCTGTCCACATCAGTAGCATACATCACAACATTGAATTTTTTATGCTAAGCAATTTAAGGTAAGTCATATTGTTTGAAAGAATAAATAAATAACCTGCATGAATGGATGAATTAACACAAGTTTGTATGATACATAAGAAGTGGCTAAATTGTGAACTAACTAAGTAATAACATGGATTATTATTATTTCTCAACTGTCCTATGTACTTTATTCAAAATTCTTAAAAGAAATTAATTATATAAAGTATACAAGACAATCTGAAGATGTTAGCTATGAAATTATGGTATAATACTGAATGAGAATGGACGGTGCAGAATCAATTAGACGATTTGGACTTCACAGATGACCTAGTCTTCATATCACATACACACCAACAAATACAGATGAAGACAACTAATGTAGCAGTAGTCTCTGTATCCATATGCCTCAACATACACAAAGGAAAAAGGAAAATTCTTAAATAAAACACGGAGAACACCAAACTGATCACACTTGATGGCGAAACTTTTGGAAGATGTGGAAACATTCACGTACCTGAGAAGCATCATTGATGAACACGGAGGATCTGAATGCAACCCATTCTTCCAAAGAAAGTACCAAGGTATTTGATAAAAAAGGTGGGGCTTACCCCAAAAATAACTTCAATAAAAAATAAATTTTGATAACAAATTTTTAAATGGGTTAAGAAAATTAATTGGGGGGAAA
>NW_017386027.1:2131354-2141963 GCF_000237925.1 Schistosoma mansoni | reverse complement strand
TCTGTTGTGAGATAGTAACTCACTGAAGACATTGGTGAATAGTAGCTCAATTTCGTGAATCAGTTGAAGTTAGACATTAACACCGTTGGATGCTGGCTCAGTGGTCTATCGGTTAAGGGCTTTGGCTCGAGACTGGGAGGTCCTGAGTTCGAATCTCGCGAGTGCGGGATAGTGGATGTGCACTGCTGAGGAGTCCCATAATGGGACGAAACAGCCATCCAGTGCTTCCAGGTTTTCCATGGTGGTCTAGCTTCAATTTACTCATGATCTCACTCTATACAAGGTTTATATATTGTGTCTTCTTAACATCTGAATATGTCTGAACGGTTTGTCTATTATATGGATAATAGATACATTTGTTCCCTATTCATTCCCATTGAAAAAGCTTAAATCAGTCTACCGAGTGAAATGTTTAGTTCATTGTAAGTTGAATCATTGAAATTTCCTCCATAATAAGTTACTTGTTTTCCACACTAAGTCTGAATAAAATCTCCAAATAACCGTTTTATATTCAGTGTCAATTCAAGTTACTGAAATCTCGTGAAACAACATTTCGATTGATTGACATCTATGCTTTTAAAAAGTTGCTTAATGATAAGAAGGGTTAAAATACATTCTCAAATGTACTAAGAAGGAAATGAGTAAACTGAATATTTTGCAAAGGTAACAAAATGTTTGGGTTCCAGTGTAGTATCAGTTTATTTGTTAAGCCCATATACTTTATCCTAGCTACTGGCCAAGCCAATTCGCCTGTCATGAGTCATATTTTGATATTGTTCACTATTCGCTTATTGACCTTGACTATACTTTTATATGAGCATATATGTGTACACTTCGTATCTTATTCATCATATGTCTGTCACTCGTTTTTTGTCCGACTATAAATGCTGATTAACGCTTGCTTAAATCGAGTTGGCTTCCCAGCCATCTCCAATACGCATCATCTTTCGCCTCGCTCTCGAGTTGGCTTACCAGCTATCTCCACTGCATGTCATTTCCGCCCCGTTCACTTCCTTCGCTTATTCGCCTGTTCACTCGCTCGTTATTTATTCGCTCAGGTGTTGCTAACTTTCTGACCTGAGTTATTCGACAATAAACTGTAGTTGCTGCTATCCTTTGTCTTCTGATTTTACGCACCGTTAAGTTTAGAATTATAACGGTTATCCAAATAAACGATTAACGAATTGCGGCACTACACCAGTATTTATTCAGTTATAAATTCGAGTGTTTTTTTTGGACAAAAGCATCACATGATTTAAATTAACACAATGAAATTCTATTGTACAAACGTACCAATCTTTCAGCCAGTTGTCCCCTAAAATAGGTAAAATATGCTATTGGTAATAGAATCACAGTCATAGTAACCATTCATAGTAAGTATGTATTAACCCATGAAATGACTAAAACGTCCAAAATAAATCAAACCATCATTGTCCAATGCGATTATTCAAGCTTATTTTGATAATTTTGTAATTTACACAAACTTTCCAGTTAATAAAACAATAACAATCTAGTCCATTTTATAGTTGATGAGTGACAAATGTAGATATGCAGGTCTTATCATCGAATGTGATATTGTTAACTGAGTTTGATCAGTCCACATTTACATATGAAATCTTTGCATATGCGATACCGAAATAGATGTAGTCGTCAGTTAATAAAGTATCAGATGGTAAATATTATTGACGCTAATACCCTTCCACATGAATATAAAAGTCATTGTATATGGAACCCTATTAGAAACATCAAATTACTTACGGGAGTGACACAGACAATCGTCTAGCAAAATAATATTTATATTTAAGAAATAAATTATCAGTTTCTGTTTCTTAGCAGATTCCAAAAATTCGACTGAAAAACAAGATACTGAATTCTTCAGTAATGGAAGATTGTAAGTATTAGTGTAATTGGAAAACTGATATTTAGTCTGAATTGGATAACTGAAGGAAATTTCTCGACGAATCCACGTCTGATAATGAGTAATTTTGAAACAACTTTACAACATTTGAGTGTATATAACAATAATTAAATGATAAAAGTTTGCCGGAAATCCTATTCCTAAGGTATCACTACTCTTTAATTTCTAGAACTCATTTACTCATTCGTAAATGAGAGTTGGTCATAAACTAAGAAATTATTATTCATTTCCAGATTGTCCACTTATGAAATGCAAAGATATTGGCTTCATTTCAGAAACCATTCTATGACAAAGTCTTGAACTTCCAGTCACAACTGAACATTCATGCAGAAATTATAAGAAATTTCCAGACCAAAGGCACTCACAGTTCACACAATTGACAAATCAATTCGGAACTACTTTCCCAGTGAAATATTCAGTTGAATTTCTCACAATTAAATCATACTTAACCGAAACATAATCTAACTACTTTATAATAAATAACATTTTATGCGTAGCTGGATGAAAGGTAGATCGGATTACA
The DNA here is from genome assembly GCF_000237925.1 of Schistosoma mansoni. Taxonomy (NCBI): domain Eukaryota; kingdom Metazoa; phylum Platyhelminthes; class Trematoda; order Strigeidida; family Schistosomatidae; genus Schistosoma; species Schistosoma mansoni. The sequence continues at coordinate 2,139,522 of NW_017386027.1, read as the reverse complement.
TTTTTGTTTATTCCAGATTTGTTGGGATCGAAAGTGTTTATTTCCAATGGATATTTTAAGATGTAATTCACACGTACTTTATTACACACACAATGTGTCAATGTGTTAGCTTACTAATGTAGATCAATGTACTGAAATAAACCATTTGACGGATGTTCAATAGTGGATAATTACAATTTCTGAAAAGAAACACTATCTTCTTATCTGTTCAGTGTAACCCGTGATTACGTTCATAATGATTAGACTGTAGAACTTTCTCTGTTAGTAAACAAATTATAGCTTCATTCTATGATGAATTCAGTGAGATGGAATCTCGCGTGAGCGGGTTCGTGGATGCGCACTGCTGAGGAGTCCCATAATAGGACGAAATGGCCGTCCAGTGTTTCCAGTTACGTAATAATTGTACAATAGGAAATAGGCATATTACATTGATCCATAAATGGACCTCAGAGTTACCATTCGTAATTCACCGGGGGATACAACACCTCCCCTTTTTGAGAAATCTGGAGTTGATATCCGGATTTTAAATTTCTCGAATTCCTGGTACTGCAGCAGTTTTATGGGCGCTTATAAGATATTGTCTTTCTGTGAACTGGACGATTCATTGTTCGCACGTTTTATTTCAGGGATAGTAGGATTTAAGCCACGTAGAGTTACAGTATTAATTGGCAATGAACTAGCCGTTTTAAATACTTCTGTATATTCATCAAATCCTATATCTTTAATTGCTCAGTTCATTACAGATTACATGCAGTAACATACAACATATCATCCAAACATATATTCGAGTTTCAAGCTAATACTCAAACAATTGATAGTTATTTCGGAATTCAACTGAGATGAACTTAATCATGAACCTCTAAAAATATATTTGTAGAATAAGACTTGTACATTATGGTGACTTATAACTTCATATTCTATGGCTATTATTGTTTTACTATTACAAATACATTATATTCTAGTAATTGCCTATTTACAGCCACTTTTCACTTTTTATGCGCACTATAGATATGAAAACATCTAGCTTTTTCGATTGTAGTTGTGTATTCCCATGAAGGGAAAGTAATGTATCCTAAAATAGTGGACAGTGCTATCACTGAACTGTTTCTCCAATTAAGGCAACTTCAAAGTTATCAAGATGGAGCTGTTCATATTTTGTGATATGAAAATGTTTAAAGTTAATTCGAAATGATTCATATTCACTTCATCACTTCTTTTTCTATAAAATATTACTAGTAATGCAGTGAGTTCGCTTGGCTAATGAAGACGACTAGTTTCTACAACTTTGAGACTTACCCATATATGGATTTTGAAAAACTGACACAAGGACCAACATCAATGCAATGAATAGAAACATCTTGCCAAAATTAAAGTAGTTAGAAAATGGTGTATTTATATACTGTTTTAAAGATCATGTGTGGTTAGTGAAATGACATACACTGTGTACATTGTCGCTAAGTGATTCATTTTAGCAAGTTTTTCGTAATTTAAGCAAGCTCAAATCTTCGATTGACGGAATGGTGTAAATGCGACAAACACTGACAGAAATCTTCATTTGAATCATCAGTGGTTATAAATAGAATTAAAATTAAATGTGATCAGTGAAATGAATCATTCAGCTTCTTTTTTAAACTAGTTTTTCACAATCATCCAATGCTCCTTCTTACAAAAATGCAACGCTGTAACTCGTAAACTAAAATAGAATGTACTTTTAACGAAGGAAATATTTACCGCCAAAAGAATATCGGGGCGTTGATGACTTCGTCAAAATATTGTCTCATTGATATTAATAATGGACAAACTGGTGTACTGTCTGAAAGTATTTAATCCATCTACAATGAAAAGAAAACTAAAGCTTGTAGTGTTAACGTTAAATGATAATGATGTTGATAATGTTTCAAAGCTCTAAATTGTACTATGAATTTTCAGAAGACCATGTATTCATAGCCTGGAATCATAAAAGTAAAAAAAATATGTGAATCCTTTATTTGTGTTGATCAAAGTATTGGAAAAACGAGGAATCAGTTGAAATGAATACTCAGAACATAACAATTAGTAAGATAATCTTACCTTCAGAGTGTTTCCTGAAACGAATGCTCCATACTCATTTGTAAGTAAAATTTCAAACTACAAAAATAATTCATTTTTGTAATGATTGTCTTATTCTCCCCATTGATGTTCAGGAATGTGATCGATCAGACTCTTATAGACATATGTAGATCCTATACGGATCGCCTCGATACTGCGTTAAGCCATAGGCAGGTGAATCCAGCTGACGAGTCCCGAATAAGACGAAACGCGCGTCCTGGATTCCACTGCTAGCCACTATCCATCTCTGCATATCCTGATTATGTTTGTTATTCTATGAAATTCGGTTTAGTCAGGACAAATTGTTTAATGTTTCCCATAGAACTGAATTAAATTTGGTTTGTTTCTGGTAGTGATTTCATCAGTCTGTCACACGTTTTGTTAATTTATTCTTATACGAATGTTTACAGATGACATCTAGCTTTTGATCATAGTTTGAAGGACTGATAACTCTTCACAATCGAACGGAGTGTTTTCTGATGTTCCTGTGGCCATTTGAATGCTTAATTCAATAAAATAAAAATAAGTTCATTGTCTAAGTAATCATTAAATCAAACATCAAACGGTTTACCACGTCCAAGTAATAAAACACAGTTTTGTAAATGGAATCATATGAATAATGTGTAAAGCTTTTATTAACACCGTTCATAATTGGTATCAAAAACATCTTCTTCGACTTGGAAACAAAAGACTAATCAAAGATGTATCTACAACATTCACATATTACAAATCGTCTTCTGATAGCATGAATGAACATTGAATCCTCTAAATAGCTCTATCTCAACTATTCTCTCATATAGTATTATTATGTAATTTTATTTTGTAAGTGTGAAAATCATTTAGGCTCTCGATTCTTTTTAAAAAAAATGCACATTCATCAGTTAAGACTGACGTTACTCCTGGACCTACAATTTTATTGATTGTATACACTTACCTAGTGTAGTTTGGTGTAAGTTGAAAGCATGTTTAATTTGTAGGTTCTTATCGTTTTCACTTCAAAAAAATATCAAACAAAATTACCTGTCTTATCAAATGAGATATACCATACAACCATAATATATATACACGTTAATAGATATCGATAATACTTCGTCACAAGGTGAATGAATTCAGATTATGTTTCTCCTGAATATTATTGTTGAAATGTATGTACAGATGGAAAGAACACACCTCTGTGTTATCCTTAGTTGTTTAGATGTGGAACGACATTATTTGCCTCTATCAGTATAGTAGTATATCACTGTTGTTTTCACGAAAATGTTATCATAAAACTCCAAGCAGTCTATTTGAGATTAGAAAATAAACATCAGCATTCTTACCATAATCAACTCCTTGCCTTCTCGTGGCAAGGGTGTTGTTTACGAAATTGAAAGAACGAAAAGCGGATGTACGGCGTTTTAACCGGGTTGCTGGAAACGGAAAGTCCAACTACGGCAGCTGGAAAATCCTCATTCCAAACCACATGGTGCACATGGGCACGAGCATCCTGAATGAATAAATGGAGTATGAATCAATCGTTGGTCACCGACTACCATGAGACTGCATCTCCTTACGATGTTACACTGCCTTGTGGATCAGATCTTTGGGTGAGAGGCTCGTGGGTGGCCCCTTAGTAGTACATTTGTTTCAGTTTGGGCACCTGGGCAGTATCAAAGCCTTCACACAAATCAAATGGGATTTGTGAGGCGCATAAATATCAAGAGCCCCTATGTACCAATATTTATGTTTAAATAAATAAATTACAAAAATCATCAATATTCTATATGTATAAACTTTTTTCCCCATAATCCAGAGACGAGTAAATCACAAACAAGTGCTTACTCGTTTTCAGAGCTATTATTTAGAAATATTTTCATGGTTGAAATTATGGGTCAATTGGAGCTAGACCACCGTCGAAAACCTGGAAGCACTGGACGGCCGTTTCGTCCTATTATGGGACTCCCCAGCGGTGCGCATCCACAATCCCGCACTCGCGAGATTTGAACCCAGGACCCATCAGTCTTGAGCCGGAGCCCTTAACCGATAGACTACTGAGCCGGCTTACAACGGCGTTATTGTCTAACTTCAACCAATCCATGATTTTGAGCGACCGTTTACCAATCGTCTTCAGTGAGTTGATATCTCTACAACAGACTTGATAGAACTCCACTGGCCACTGCTTCCCATTAGAACTCAAGGAAATATCTCTTGAAGTCAGTCAGTAGTGAGTATATTTAGATATACTTACTTACTTACTTTCGCCTGTTACTCCCAATGGAGCATAGGCCGCCCACCAGCTTTCCCCAACCCACTCTGTCCTGGGCCTTCTTTTCTAGTTCTTTCCAGTTCTTGTTCATTCTTCTCATGTCTGTCTCTATTTCTCGGCGTAATGTATATTTAGATATACTCGTAACAAAAATCAGACTTATGATGAATGTATGAGAAATTTTTCATCCTAATGTTCTGTGGATTGGCTTAAGAAGAACTTCATTACCTTTAATACATTGTGTTTTATTAGACAAACGTATACTTATTATTCCTTCACCAACTCATCTGCACAAGATTGAAGGTTTCTTGTATAAAGTTAAATATTTTCCATTTTAACACTGAAATAGTTAGTCATGACTTAGAGAACAACAGTTAAGATAAATGTCTCAAATGCTCAGATTGGACAAAAATCTTCTGATCATGAAATTGATGAAATATATTGCACAAAAAACAACCACTATTTGGACCAAAACTTATTTCAAAACTAATAAGCATTGACATATCTACAATGAGTGTCAAGTAATACAACCCAACAATGTATTCTTCATTACAATGTACAAGTAAGCTCTGTTCACAATTCCATCCATTTTGATGAAAAACTGATGATTTTCACACCAATTCTTATCAAATGATGAAGCCGCTGAAAAGAGAGTATTCTTCTATTGAATGCTACTGATGTTGACAGACATAGATAGTCTCTAGCTACAATCGATAAATGGAATACATGACAGCAAAGGATTGCAACGAAGAGAACAGGAAAGCAATCTGAGAGCAATCAAAATTACATTAGAATTAGAGGAATAATGGCACTCTATAATTATATTTCGAACAACAAGTTAGTTCTCTTCATCAAATCTTCATTCCCTACATCTTTGAGTTTTTTTTCTCGTCACGCCTAATGTATTGTCGAACATGGAGCATCTTTTCTTTAGAGATTAAATTATAAATAGTAAAAATGATGATACATGTAATCTATCACTAAAATCAAGTTGATTCCATCATTGACAGGCAAAAATTAAATACATCAGTGATTTACAATAAAAATATTCGATTTCACGTAGACTATGATGTCATTATTATAGATGTGAGGTGGTAAATGATGGTTCGAAATCACTTCAATATGGGAGAGAATAGGAAAGATGGTAATTCTGTTTAATTATTGGATTAGTGCGTGTTATAGAAGAATAGGTCGATAGTGTTCTCATTGACATAAATCTCCTTTTAACTTATGAGGAAGCTCAAAAGATAAGTCATCCATGTTTAGTTGGCTTCCGGAGAACTTCGACGGAGTCTCCAGAGACCCAGCCAATCAGAGTACGATAGAACATTCTAGAGTTCCAACATGGCGTGCTACTATTGGTCGGTAGCATAATATGTCGTTAATGGATTGGCTGGAATAGGATGTTGATTTAACATACGCTAACATCTATAAATACCTATGATTTCTGTACAAGATTGAACTTTGCAGTAAAGTGCTTCTCTCATACTCGTGTCATCTCTCTGGTGTCCAAGTCGCTGAGTAGTTCTGGACTGGGGTTACGAAATTAGCTTAAGAAACAAATAAAGCGTTCAATCGCCAAGACATATCAATCCACATGGAATTGAAGTAACCATGTTTAATACAAGACCTGATTTCTGCATAAATCCAAATAGAGCAAGAATAGAAACGTCTGGAGAGTAAACTGTATTCATTCAATACATCTTTTCCCATAAGGTGCATGCAACCTTTAGTCAAAATTAATAATTTAGCTTTTAACAAACGTTTACCTCACTCTCATTTGTGAAGTTAAAATACATATTTAAAGCAGAACCCAAATCACAGTAATACAGAGAATAGGGATACAAAGTGTATAAACGAACCTAGCTGAGATCTACGTGTACTTATGTGTTAAAAAGTATATAAAGGAAGTTAGAAGACGTGTTTTGTTTACCCGCAGTCGTAATCAACATTGGAAGTGGTTATGTAAGGTTATTGAATGATTCGGTAATCGCTCAATATGATAAAACAAACATTTCACTTCTATCTGTTGTTTGTGCTGATGATGTCGTTCAGAAGGTCAATGAAAGCTCCACGATCAAACCATCCAGCATAGAGAACAAACCTACGTCAAAAACAAACGAATACTAGAACATTATTATTGTGTAAGAGATGAGTATCAGATGACGAGAAAGTAATTACAATGAAATTAAACTTTTGGGGATACCATGGAAATAAAGATTTAAAGATAAAAGGTAATTAGAGTTAATAAATGACCATGATAGATATAGGCTTGTCACACTTTCCTGATAAATACACAGTTCAGGTGAGGTCAGAAATGTCAATGACGATTACCACTGCATAATATATTAAGATTGGTGTTCTTTCAATGTAGAGTAGTAGACACCAATTAGATGTAATTAATGCACTTAAAATAAATGATGATAATAATAATAATAAGCCATTGAAAAGGTTGGATACATTAAAACTTTTAATAATGATGATTGAAGAATTTATTTTTTGTTTTTTTAATGTATCATAATTTATGTTGCCATGGTGCATTCAATGTATATAGATTATAGTCTATTTATGAACAAAATTGTAGCATTTCAAGTACATTGTATTTGTAAAGTTTGGCACACATGTCATGCAAATAATGCACATTTATTGGAACTAATGTTGGCCTTAATCTGGCATGAAGATATTGTCTGGATAATAATCAGTTCGTTCAATTCACAAACCTTATTACTTACTTACTTACTTACTTACGCCTGTTACTCCCAATGGAGCATAGGCCGCCGACCAGCTTTCTCCAACCCACTCTGTCCTGGGCCTTCTTTTCTAGTTCTATCCAGTTCTTGTTCTTTCTTCTCATGTCTGTCTCTATTTCTCGGCGTAATGTGTTCTTTGGTCTTTCTCTTCTCCTTTGATCTTCAGGATTTCATGTGAGGGCTTGTCTTGTGACACAGTTGGATGATTTCGTCAATGTGTGCCCAATCCACTTCCAGCGCTTCTTCCTGATTTCTTCCTCTGCTGGAATCTGGTTTGTTCTCTCCCACAGTAGCTTGTTGCTGATAGTATCTGGCCAAACGGATCCGAAGTATCTTGCGTAGACAGCTGTTAATTAACACTTGTATCTTCTGGATAATGGCTTTCGTAGTTCTCCACGTCTCCACCCCATACAGTAGAACTGTCTTGACATTTGTATTGAAAATTCTAACCTTGGTGTTGGTTGACAATTATTTTGAGCTCCAGATGTTTTTCAGTTGTAGGTATGCTGCACTTGCTTTGCCGATCTGCGCCCTCACATCTGCATCTGATCCACCGTGTCCATCAATGATGCTGCCCAGATATGTAAAGGTTTCCACATCCTCCAAAGCTTCTCCGTCAAGTGTAATTTGATTGGTGCATATTGTATTGTATCGGAGAGTCTTGCTTTTCCCTTTGTTTATATTGAGACCTACTGCTGCTGAGGCTGCTGCTACACTGGTCGTCTCCTGTATTTGTTGTTGCGTTTGTAATAGAAGAGCCAGACCATCTGAGAAGTTTAAATCGTCCAGCTGCATCCTGCCTGTCCACTGTATCCCGTTCTTTCCTCCAGATGTTGACATCTTCATGATCCAGTCGATCACCAGGAGAGAAAGGGTGAGAGTAAGCAACCTTGCCTAACACCGGTCTTTACCTCGAATGAGTCAGTGAGTTGTCCTCTGTGGACGATTTGGCAGTTTAGTCCATCATAGGAGTTCTGTATGATATTGACTATCTTCTCAGGCACGCCGTAGTGTCGAAGAAGCCTCCATAGTGTTGTCCTGTCCACCCTATCAAATGCCTTCTCGTAGTCGATGAAGTTGATGTA
>NW_017386027.1:2129095-2131154 GCF_000237925.1 Schistosoma mansoni | reverse complement strand
GGCCAACATCGATTGGGAGGTCCGTGGGTGCTGCTTCGATGTCGGGTGGGTTCAGTGGAGCTGGTCGATTCAAGAGTTCTTTGAAGTGTTCTACCCACCTGTCTTGTTGTTCTTCAATGTCGGTGATTACTTTGCCTTCCTTGCTTTTCACTGGTCTTTCTGGCTTACGGTAATTTCCAGCAAGTTTCTTTGTTGTATCATACAGTTGTCTCATGTTTCCCTCTCTTGCAGCCTTTTCCGCTGTCATCGCTTATTCTTCCACATATTTACGTTTGTCCGTTCTGATGCTCCTCTTCACTTGCTTGTTTGCCTCTGTGTATTCGGCTTGTGCCTTGGCTTTTTCCGCCCTTGTTCGGCTGATATTGATTGCTGCCTACTTGTTCCTCCTTTCTTCAATTTTATCCAGTGTACCAATAGTGATCCATTCCTTGTGATGGTGCTTCTTTTGGCCCAGAACCTCCTGACATGTTGAAACGATTGCCTCCTTGATACTTTTCCAGTTGCTCTCCATGGTAGTCCCCTTTCCATTGAGTAGGTCATGAAAGGCCTGGAACCTGTTGCTGAGGGCTATGTTGAATTTGTTGAGTTTGTCAGCATCTCGAAGAAAGGCCGTATTAAACTTTTGTGATGTTGTCCGCACCGTTGTCCAGTGCTTCTTGAGTTTTAGTTTCATCTTGGCGACCAGCAAATGATGATCGGATGCTATATCAGCTCCTCTTCTGGTTCTCACATCCTCCATCGTCCTCCTGAACTTTTTGTTGATGCAGATATGGTCGATTTGATTCTGTGTAGTGTGATCCGGTGAAATCCAAGTGGCTTTGTGTATGTTTTTGTGTGGGAATATGGTGCCACCTATGACCAGTTTATTGAAGGCACATATGTTTGCAAATCTCTCACCATTTTCGTTCCTTTCTCCCAGTCCATGTTGTCCCATAACGTCTTCGTATCCAGTGTTGTCCTTACCAACCTTGGCATTGAGATCTCCCATCAGAATTGTCAGGTCCTTGGTTAGGCACTTCACGAAGATCGACTGCAGCCTATCGTATAATTGATCTTTAGCGTCTTCATCGTAGTCGTTGGTAGGCGCATAGCATTGGATGACGTTCATTGTAATGCCCTCTCTCTTTGTCTTGAAGGAAGCTTTGATGATCCTTGGTCCATGAGATTCCCATTCAATAAGTGCATTTTGTGCTTTTCTGGACAGCATCAATGCAACTCCTTGTGTATGTGGGGCATTTTCTTCTTCATGACCGGAGTATAACAGAAGTTCTCCTGAAGACAGTCGTTGTTGTCCAACCTGCGTCCAATGTGTTTCGCCGATTCCAAGCACCTCCAGGTTGTATTTTCTCATTTCTGCAGCAATTTGAAAGACTCTTCCGGTCTCCCACATTGTCCGGACATTCCATGTACCTATAAAAATTGTCGCTCTGGTTGTAAGAATGTGCATCGGCCTCATGCCTTCCGAAGGAACTCGGCTTTCATCATGAGACGTCATATTTATTCCTTCTACTCCCAGGGCAGAGTTTGAATGGTTTGAATGATTTTTTCTGGTTAGCGTTTTTTAGCGAGTTGATTTTCTACGGGATGGGGTCGCTAACCCCATGCCCAACCCTTCTCCTTTACCCGGGCTTGGGACCGTCAGTAACCCCCAGAGGAGGTACAGATGGAGTTTCACAAACCTTATATAAAGATATAAATACAGAAACAAGTCGACATATTTTATTCCATGTAAAATGAGTTTCCATGTTTTAGCTTTCCATGATTTTAGCTTTATGCTTTCAAATTTCAGATGTTGGTAAGTAATCCATAAGATGTTTGTACTTTTTTTATTTGAATATACACTATATACTAACAGTAGTTTATTTGATATTCAAGCAACGCAGCTGTTAATCTTGTAATGAGTCTCTCATCTGAAGTGTAGTCCATCAAAATTGAAAGTACTAGCCCTCATCGTGCCTTGAAATACTGAATAAACAGTAAATAATTATCTTCATACTGGAAGAACTCAAATCTTTTGATTGGATTAGCACCAATCTCACCGATGTACTTAATCGCATAA
>NW_017386027.1:2044101-2128895 GCF_000237925.1 Schistosoma mansoni | reverse complement strand
TCGTCCGGGATTCGAACCCGGGACCACTCGCACCCTAAGCGAGTATCACACCCCTAGACCAACGAGCCGTGCATCCGCAACAACATGCATTATCCACAACCCAATCACACACACCGTTTTCCCACACTTAGTCAACAACAACAACAACAACAACAACAACATACAGAAAGTGTCAATCGCCACGAACACTTATGGACAGTTAGCAAGTGGGAGCTACAAAGCTCAAACGACATCGAACAACCGGTCTGCTTCTATTAGAGCTACGATCCATACATGGTCGAGTAAAGGAAAAGTTCATTATGTAATTTGCTCTGATACCCACGAAGTCGTATCTTGCCCACAACTGCTAGCAGTAAGACACAACGAAAGGCTAGAATTACTGAAGAAGTTTAAACTTTGCTTTAATTGTTTAAAACCCAGTCATCGAGCAAAAGACTGTCGGCAATCTGTGTTGTGTGAAATTGATGGCTGCAAGCGACGTCATCATAGAATTCTTCACAACACAGAACCTGATGCTAAACAAACATGCTGTAATCCTACTTATTCTGCTGGAACGTATTTAGGATTTGTGCCAGTCAGGTTACATGGTCCCACAGGACATGTGGATACCTTTGCATTATTAGATAATGGCTCAGACTCGACACTACTGCTTAGTAATGTGGCAAAGCAGGTAGGAATTTCAGGTACAGTGACAAGATTGAACATATCTTCTGTAATTGGAGCGTCATCTCAGAACGCTGAACTTATTAATTTCGAAATCGAATCTTTAGAGAAGACTAATCGAATCAAAATCGAAGGTGCATATGCTATAAACAACCTACCTATTAAAAGGGCAGAAATTCCACCAACGGACTTCCAAGAAAGATGGAAACACTTGAAAGCTGTACAGCTACCCACCATAGCTTGTGACAAGGTTGGTTTGTTACTTGGTGTTGACGTTCCAGAGGCCCACTGGGTTATCGATCAGCGTATCGGGAAACCTAAACAACCCTATGCATCACTAACTATGTTAGGATGGGCTTTATTTGGACCGACAGGTCAACTTGATAAAACTTCAGCCTTCATAAACTGTTTAGAAGCAAAAGGTTCCGTCGAGGAGGATATTCTCAAATTAGTTGAACATGAATTTTCTGAAAATAAGTACTCTGATAAAGTTGCCATGTCCCTATGTGATAAGACCATTATGGAAATTACTGACAAACAAACAGCATTGCTTGATTTACATTATCAAGTGCCGATGCCCTGGAAAGTGGATTGGGACTCACTTCCAAGGAGTAGATGTAGTTTCATCATAAGCAAGTCTAGAATAGCACCCCTGAAATTTGTCAATGTTTCTCGTCTTGAACTACAAGCCTCAGTACTGGCAGTGAAGTTGATGAGGTAAATAGTAGAAGAAATAAAGCTAAAGGACATGACTGAAATCTACTTCTGGACTGATTTTATAATAGTATTAAATTACATACTTAATACGACATCACGTTTCAAGTATGTAGCATCATCCATCAATCCTGCTGATCTAGCTTCCAGAGGAATGTGTAAGTATGACCCTAACCGTATTAAAGCTTGGCCTTCAGGTCGCGAGTTCCTAACGACTGAGAAAGATAAGTGGCCTGAGTATAGACGAGAAGAAATATTAAAACTCCCAGTCAAGCTAGAGTTAAAGAACGCCACAACCTTGGACACCATGACTACAGTTTTTCCCCTTGATAAATTTATATCCCATTTTTCGTCATGGATTAAACTCAAACAAGGCACAGCTTGGCTCATCAGATTCAAATGTCACCTCTACAATAAAACGATCGTAGGGGGACCCCTTACGCCTAACGAATTGGATAATGCCGAGACTTATTAAAATACATAAAAGCGCAAGACTTTGAGGAAATTAGACATTGGATTAAACGACACAAGCATTCTGATAACATCCTGTCCAAAATTCATGTTATTGATAAGTTACGTCCAATCTTGATTGACAACCTGATTCGCGTAGGAGGACGTTTGAACTGTAGTGATCTCCCGTTAGAGCAAAAACATCCGATTATTCTACCTAGCAAACACCCTATAACGGAGCTTATCATTCGTCACCACCATCAAGCTGACGGACACATGGGAGTGTACTACACACTAGCCTCCTTGCGCAAAGGGTTTTGGATTTTAAAGGGAACTACTGCAATTAAGAGGATCATACAAAAATGTATAGGCTGCTGTATTAGATCAGCCAGGCCGATGTCACAACTGATGGGAGACTTGCCACCTACGCGGATAACAACCGACTTCCCGTTCGCAACGACAGGAGTAGACTATTTAGACACAATCATGATTAAGGAGGGACGCAAACCTCGAAAGTGTTACGGATGACTGAACAGTAGAGGATAGAGAGACTCTTCAGAGTGACTGTGGCTAGAGTAACTTGTACCACTGTCACCTCTGAATGTTTTTACGTTAGTCCTCAATCAGCGAAAGTAAGGAAAGACATGCTGTCTTTGGGGGGCAGTGTTAAGTTTGTCTTACATTGTTCCTAATCGCTCTCCTTCCACTTCTTTGTTTATTGTTTTATACTACTTATTCATATTCAGTAAGCAGTTGTATACTTAACAATTTTCACATTTACATTGTAACGCAAGTTGTACTGTAACATTCGGAAACGTTCCCATATATTTATAATGTTTATTGTACTTATCATTGTATTTGTCATTGTAATTACTGTACTTTAATTACTGTAACGGTTATCCACAGTTGCGGATTTGTTTAAACACAACAGTTTCCATATTGTTTGCTCTTGGTTCGAGTTTCGATTGTTCATAAACTGTTGTCCGATTTCGACACAGCCATCGGCTGTCTTTGTACTATGGAAGCCTTTACTATTTCATTCTTGAAAGATGCGTTAAACGCCTAGACACCTCACAAGTTGAGGTTTGTAATTAAACTTTGTGTTTATATAATAATAGAACCGCGTTTTTATTTCATCTCAACATAATATGAGGCTCTACAATCTTGTCACTGAGGACTATTACATAGACAATTTAGTTATAAATGAGTGCATAAGTGTCTGTGACAATTCATATACACACATTAGGTATGTGATCTGTCGAGATCTTGAGATTTTTACAGATTTATCAATTAGAGTGCTCAGAACACTGTTTTCATGTTATGATAACTGTGGTTTAGATCATCCCTAAGTCAAAGCTTTTAAGGAAACCGTCGACCCTATTCTACACATATCAACAAAAAGATCATAGTAGAAAACCTAATCAGTCTTGATGACACCTTTTTAACCATAGTTTGTCAATCATCATTTACTAAAGAAATATGGAAGTGTTTAACTTGGTATTGATAAAATGTTTCGACAGATCACTCTATCAAATTTACCATTCACACGGAACTCATAGTTGACTGCAATGATTACAATATCACTTATGTGCACTACTACTTATCTACGAGTTATTATGAGCCTCTCTAATCTTGTCGAATTCTTTACATTGAAGACTATTACATCGACTATTTAGTTATGAATGAGTGCATAAGTGTCTGTGACAACTCATATACAGATATTAGGTATATCATCGGTCGAGATCTTAAGATTTTTACAGATTTATCAATTAGAGTGCTCAGAACACTGTTTTCATGTTATTATTTGTGAATTCATCTCCAACACATACCACATAGTTATCTCTACGTTAATTTACACCGTCGGAAAGTTCGAGAAAGTTTTTATGAATATTCTTTTCTGAGTCTTTAGCTAAGAAAGGGCATCTTGACTTGGTGAAGCGTATACAAACTGGTTTGTCTAATGATGCTATGGATTGTGTGCCGTATTATAATATATAAGTGAATGTGCATTATGACGAAGTGAGTGTGAACACGCAGTTAATAAATATGAAAAAGAGTTCAACGTCTGTGTCGATGTTGTGTTATCTGAAAGCAATTAAAGAGTGGTTTGTATTAGATATCGGAACGTTCTGAACTATGGTTTAAGCGCTTTGTGGCGTTAAAAGAATCAATGAATTTTTCGCAACCGCAAATGCAATTATTTTCATGCATGGGTTCAATTCAGTTGACAGAACAATGTTTGTCAGACAAGCCGCCTATTATCTGTGGTCATACATGGCCTGAAAAATTAGAGAACTGACCAATTTTGTTTGTCCCTTCGACATATACATACATAAACACATATTTGTAATATCAGAAACATTCCGAAAGAGTGATCTATTACTGTAAAGTTCCGTCCATAACTCGTATTAAACTACAATTCACATTCTGTCAACATGACCTTTTTCACATGTTTGATAGCATTTGAAATGGATTGGAGTGAATCTATTTTTGCTGCAAAACAAACTTACGATTCTTCATAAAAAACTTTAATAATTGTCTGAAAGACTAAGATAAACTCCAGTTGCAAATGGTTCAGTGTTGACGCTAAAGTATGTAAGCTACAAAAAGCTGGAATTCAATATACAAAGCAGGAATCTTATCTCACGAAAACAATTGATGTATGCAACCACCAAATCTTGATTCAAAGAATGTGGAACGAGTGTGATGTCGGTGAAGATAACTGTGGTTTAGATCATCCCTAAGTCAAAGCTTTTAAAGAAACCGTCGACCCTATTCTACACATATCAACAAAAAGATCATAGTAGAAAACCTAATCAGTCTTGATGACACCTTTTTAACCATAGTTTGTCAATCATCATTTACTAAAGAAATATGGAAGTGTTTAACTTGGTATTGATAAAATGTTTCGACAGATCACTCTATCAAATTTACCATTCACACGGAACTCATAGTTGACTGCAATGATTACAATATCACTTATGTGCACTACTACTTATCTACGAGTTATTATTAGCCTCTCTAATCTTGTCGAATTCTTTACATTGAAGACTATTACATCGACTATTTAGTTATGAATGAGTGCATAAGTGTCTGTGACAACTCATATACAGATATTAGGTATATCATCGGTCGAGATCTTAAGATTTAGCAGTTTTTTACTAAATGTCAAACATTTATCAGGTGTTCTTCCGCTTCTTCAGTTTTCTTTCATGAGGTTTTCACTAACCGTTAAGTTTGTCTTACATTGTTCCTAATCGCTCTCCTTCCACTTCTTTGTTTATTGTTTTATACTACTTATTCATATTCAGTAAGCATTTCTATACTTAACAATTTTCACATTTACATTGTAACGCAAGTTGTACTGTAACATTCGGAAACGTTCCCATATATTTATAATGTTTATTGTACTTATCATTGTATTTGTCATTGTAATTACTGTACTTTAATTACTGTAACGGTTATCCACAGTTGCGGATTTGTTTAAACACAACAGTTTCCATATTGTTTGCTCTTGGTTCGAGTTTCGATTGTTCATAAACTGTTGTCCGATTTCGACACAGCCATCGGCTGTCTTTGTACTATGGAAGCCTTTACTATTTCATTCTTGAAAGATGCGTTAAACGCCTAGACACCTCACAAGTTGAGGTTTGTAATTAAACTTTGTGTTTATATAATAATAGAACCGCTTATGTAGACAAATCGTTGTTTTGGAACTTCGATTTTGCGCGTATCTCAATCGGGTCATTTGGACGCTTTGATAGACTTAACAGTTCTCAACTTTGGTCTCATTGGTGTGGATACAGTTCTGAACGGTGACAATAATGATGATGGTGAGGCGGATGATGAAGATTATGTCTATGATGCGGTTTGTGACGATGATGTTGATGATGATGATGATGAAGTACATGAGACTGATGAATATAATCCTGATATTGTGGATGATGATAATGATGATGAAGTATATGAGACTGATGAATATAATCCTGATAATGTGGATGATTCTGATGTTGTGAATGATGATGTTAATAATAATAATTGTATTATTTATGATAATAATTTGTTTAATCTAACTAATCGTTTCAATATCCTCCTCGACGGAACCTTTTGCTTCTAAACAGTTTATGAAGGCTGAAGTTTTATCAAGTTGACCTGTCGGTCCAAATAAAGCCCATCCTAACATAGTTAGTGATGCATAGGGTTATTTAGGTTTCCCGATACGCTGATCGATAACCCAGTGGGCCTCTGGAACGTCAACACCAAGTAACAAACCAACCTTGTCACAAGCTATGGTGGGTAGCTGTACAGCTTTCAAGTGTTTCCATCTTTCTTGGAAGTCCGTTGGTGGAATTTCTGCCCTTTTAATAGGTAGGTTGTTTATAGCATATGCACCTTCGATTTTGATTCGATTAGTCTTCTCTAAAGATTCGATTTCGAAATTAATAAGTTCAGCGTTCTGAGATGACGCTCCAATTACAGAAGATATGTTCAATCTTGTCACTGTACCTGAAATTCCTACCTGCTTTGCCACATTACTAAGCAGTAGTGTCGAGTCTGAGCCATTATCTAATAATGCAAAGGTATCCACATGTCCTGTGGGACCATGTAACCTGACTGGCACAAATCCTAAATACGTTCCAGCAGAATAAGTAGGATTACAGCATGTTTGTTTAGCATCAGGTTCTGTGTTGTGAAGAATTCTATGATGACGTCGCTTGCAGCCATCAATTTCACACAACACAGATTGCCGACAGTCTTTTGCTCGATGACTGGGTTTTAAACAATTAAAGCAAAGTTTAAACTTCTTCAGTAATTCTAGCCTTTCGTTGTGTCTTACTGCTAGCAGTTGTGGGCAAGATACGACTTCGTGGGTATCAGAGCAAATTACATAATGAACTTTTCCTTTACTCGACCATGTATGGATCGTAGCTCTAATAGAAGCAGACCGGTTGTTCGATGTCGTTTGAGCTTTGTAGCTCCCACTTGCTAACTGTCCATAAGTGTTCGTGGCGATTGACACTTTCTTTTTCAAGAATTGCAACAAATCATCAAAATTGGGTTCTAGCCCTCTTCTTAGAATATCGTCTGCAACTTCCGCCCATTTAAACTGTATACTTCGTGGAAGTCGTCTCATTATTCGTTTTAGATTGGTCGAACAATTCAGATCGGCATTTCTGCCCATCTGTGTCAAGGCTATCTTACAGTTAGTCATGAGTCTTGTTAATTTCCGTAGTCCAGATACATCGTCTTGATTTAGTGGCGTTCCATTTAACAATTCTGTTAAGAACGCTTCTACTATGTCATGTGGTTTGCCAAACTGTTCGTGTAAAATGCTAATAGCTTTGGTATAACCTTCTCTTTCTGGTAATAAAACGCAGTGCTCGATAGCGTCCTTAGCTGCGCCTTCACAATAATGTATCAGGTACATTAATTTCTGAGTATCATCCTCTACTCTGTCAGCAATGTTAGCCTTGAATCCCTTTATGAACGTCCAAAATTTCAAAGGACTTCCATCAAATTTCATAACCTCTATCTTAGGTAAACTGGCTGTCATAACTAGTGACTTGATACTATCCGCTTGTGCTTTGAGTTGCACCGCTTCGCTCAAATGTGCAGTAGTGTATCGGCGCCTTAACGGGGCTGCTGGTGTTACGTCCCCAGATCGAGACCCCAATGACTCGTTAATCTCTTGCTTTTCTCACTTGGCTTAAAGAGTTCGGGGTTAACTCTAACAATCGTTTGCGTAGTGGAAGTTCTCTAACTCAATCTTTTCTACTTCCTTTTCCCTAGAAACGACTCCGTCTTCTATGCTACATCAGTCTCTACATAGTCGTCCATTACAGAACAGCTGTCTTTGGGGTTAAGTAAAACATTATCAAGAGCAATATTTAAAGAAATAGGTGAATTCACCTTAGAAACTGAAGGAATGATATTTTCAGCATTAGAATTGTCTGTGTCTTGGGAACTGTCATCGTTGTACTTCATCATTCTCGTTTTCGTCATCGTTGGGATGAATGAACCAGACTCGATTCCGACCAAATTAGTTACAGCAAGTATCTTCACCAATTAGGACCAAAGTTCAGAACTGTATCCACACCAATGAGACCAAAGTTGAGAACTGTTAAGTCTATCAAAGCGTCCAAATGACCCGATTGAGATACGCGCAAAATCGAAGTTCCAAAACAACGATTTGTCTACATAAGCGGTTCTATTATTATATAAACACAAAGTTTAATTACAAACCTCAACTTGTGAGGTGTCTAGGCGTTTAACGCATCTTTCAAGAATGAAATAGTAAAGGCTTCCATAGTACAAAGACAGCCGATGGCTGTGTCGAAATCGGACAACAGTTTATGAACAATCGAAACTCGAACCAAGAGCAAACAATATGGAAACTGTTGTGTTTAAACAAATCCGCAACTGTGGATAACCGTTACAGTAATTAAAGTACAGTAATTACAATGACAAATACAATGATAAGTACAATAAACATTATAAATATATGGGAACGTTTCCGAATGTTACAGTACAACTTGCGTTACAATGTAAATGTGAAAATTGTTAAGTATAGAAATGCTTACTGAATATGAATAAGTAGTATAAAACAATAAACAAAGAAGTGGAAGGAGAGCGATTAGGAACAATGTAAGACAAACTTAACGGTTAGTGAAAACCTCATGAAAGAAAACTGAAGAAGCGGAAGAACACCTGATAAATGTTTGACATTTAGTAAAAAACTGCTAAATCTTAAGATCTCGACCGATGATATACCTAATATCTGTATATGAGTTGTCACAGACACTTATGCACTCATTCATAACTAAATAGTCGATGTAATAGTCTTCAATGTAAAGAATTCGACAAGATTAGAGAGGCTAATAATAACTCGTAGATAAGTAGTAGTGCACATAAGTGATATTGTAATCATTGCAGTCAACTATGAGTTCCGTGTGAATGGTAAATTTGATAGAGTGATCTGTCGAAACATTTTATCAATACCAAGTTAAACACTTCCATATTTCTTTAGTAAATGATGATTGACAAACTATGGTTAAAAAGGTGTCATCAAGACTGATTAGGTTTTCTACTATGATCTTTTTGTTGATATGTGTAGAATAGGGTCGACGGTTTCCTTAAAAGCTTTGACTTAGGGATGATCTAAACCACAGTTATCATAACATGAAAACAGTGTTCTGAGCACTCTAATTGATAAATCTGTAAAAATCTCAAGATCTCGACAGATCACATACCTAATGTGTGTATATGAATTGTCACAGACACTTATGCACTCATTTATAACTAAATTGTCTATGTAATAGTCCTCAGTGACAAGATTGTAGAGCCTCATATTATGTTGAGATGAAATAAATACGGTTTATTGATTACAATTCGTTTCTACCGCACAATGTCATTTTCTGAATCATTTTAATCATACCTATCCCTTTGACTGCGCAATATGGTCTTCAATGAATTATAAATGTGAAAGGTATGTGTTCAGTTAACAAAAATATAGAAGGCAAAATATGAAAAATAACGAAATAAACAATCCTCTCTAAGCTTTATGGAATTGAAATCATGCGTCAATATCTTTCTCAATAACACCAGTCAACATTCATACAAATGAAGACTATTCAGTGAAGTTTCTCTTTGATCATTTAAATTTCTGACAATGTACAAACGCATTTATAGTTGGTTAGCAGAGATGGATAGTGGCTAGCAGTGGAATCCAGGACGCGCGTTTCGTCCTATTTGGGACTCGTCAGCTGGATGTACTTGCATCTCAGAGTTGATGTTCACTCTGGGACTCGAACCCAGTACCCTCGCTTCAAACGCCATCGCGTTATCCACTCGGCCACTGAGTCCCGATAGCCACTTGCTTGTGCGATGGGGTGAAGTTTAAATTCACTTGATTCAAACAAACAATACCAAGTGCATTTATAGTTGGTTTATTAAGCATGTAGTAAGCATGTGGTAAAATAGTAAAGTTTTACATAATTATCAAAGATATTTAAAATCATTCAGGTAGTAGTGTATGCGAACACAAATAGAGATAGTCTTATGTATGTTAAAATACATTTACAGAATATCTTAGTGAAATTGTATAATAATACACCTTATTCTTTATTTTTCATAGTTGAAAGCGTGAATCAATTGAAGCTAGACCACCATGGAAAACCTGGAAACACTGGACGGCCGTTTCGTCCTATTATGGGATTCCTCAGTAGTGCGCATTCACGAACCCGCTCTCGCGAGATTCGAACACAGGACCTATCAGTCTCTTTATTTGCAAAATTGTCAATCAACTGTTTCAGATTTCATGTGTTCCTACATTTCCACATCAATTGATTTCTGTTCTTATCGTTTCCCGCCCCCCTTTTTTGATCTTTTAAACATTGTGCTACCAGATATTCTTATGTTCACCATCAATAAAATATTGATTTATTGATTGACATAGCCATGTTAAACGAAAAAAGAACAAAAACGAAATTATGTTTACCCTAGTGACAATGAACTAAATCGAACTTAACATTGTTATTTTACAAAAGTAATAAATAATGCACAATTGTTACCTTTCATCAATAATGATTTGTACTGATCGTTGAAATGAATTAACATCACGAACTAATATAACCTCGAAAACCACTGAAAACCATGAAGTATTGAACCGCGGATCATCTTAATCTGTGACAGCTCAGCAAAAACAGGTTGATTGTGCCACATCACCCGTTAACTGATATCAGTTAAGAACTCACTGTATGCTGTGTCAGTGGTTTATAGGTATAATACAGTTCACAGGACCTAAAGCTCGTCAGTTCAGTTGACGGGCATTATTCCTACTTCTATGATCCGATGTAATGCTTTTCTTCCATTTGTTAAACTTGGCTTACAACAGTCAAATTAGTCGGAAATTGACGCGTTTGCTGATGAGTTTGTAGTAATCGAAATATAATAAGCTTGTACTCGAGCATATTATGATGATGCAGATGATGATGATGATGATGATGATGATGATGATGATGATGATGATGATGATGCAGATGATGATGATGATGATGATGATAATAACAATAATAATAATAATAACATCAATCATACACATTATTGTTATGATGGGGTCCATTATTTCAATTACAGATAAAGATTCAGTGATAGTCAGTTATTCTTGGTAATTTCAATCATCAATTCTATTATCTAATGAGAACTCAATTTATTTTTAACCGACCGAATAATTCAATAATAATAATAATAATAATACAGTGAATGATATGAACACAATTATTTGTGTAGTGAAATACTACTGAAATTTCATTTGAGTAGTTAAAGATTATCGGTCAAAAATTCCTTAATCTGGTGAAGGTATAACTAGCAAAATTCATCTGTCGTATATTCATACGGACTTTAAATAGAGGAATTACATAGAATATTCATCTTACTCTTCGTGTAATAATTTATTCACCTGTTAGAAGGAAGCATTTTCTACGTGCTTGAGAACATCTTCTAACGTGGTTAAATAATGATGTATATAAACAATGAGACTGAACGTAATTGTTACCTTGACGTGTTGATCAGGCCTGCCTACCGTCATAAATCAACTAATATATGTAGGCTATAAAATGTATTGCCTACCGTCATACTTTGTCAAACTTTTTGTTGTGAGATTAGTAAGACTAAAAGCAGTAACTTAATGCTCGAGGGCGATGTCGAGCTAATGTGTACATAAGCCTGTGACAGCAATAAGGTACTATCGTCAAACCGCCCACATGTAAAGCAATGTTGCTTTATCATAACTGATGCAATGATTATAAAGAGACAACTCAGAATGCGTGATACTTCACCTTATCCCATCAACTTATGTCTCCGGTGGATGGTCATTTCGAAGCACAAAGCCAGCACATCAAGTGCTCTACAATAAAAAGAGAGTGCGCGATGGGCCACAAGCAGTTGTCCATAGAACCGTGGGGTCACGTTTCAACGTTCTTAAGACCATCACTAATTGTTGAGCTGATAATAGAAATATAATCAAATATAAATATGATTTATCTAGGAGAATAATATATGAGAAGTCCCATGTAATTAAAGATGAACTTTCATTTTTACGCCATAGGTTATTGGCCTCAGGGATATTAATCAGTACCTTCATATCAATAGAATATTTTAGTAATAATCCATTAGCTTGATGAAAAACTGGAATTAATATGGAGAAATCTAAAATCGTCAAAATTCATGAGAAAAAAATCTAAGAATACCAGAGAACATGCGCTTGTTGTTACCGATTTGATATGATTGGATGCTAGTTCAGTGATACAAACGGTAACTGTGCAGGAGTTAATTCAAATACCTTGTGTCAGAGTCCATTATGCAGAACCGTGCATGCACACTGCTGTGTGTCTTCTTTAAAACAAATTAAAATGAATCTTTTTTATCGGATTTTTAACTGAATAATCACGGTAGGTAATTCCAAAAATACTTCGATTGACAATTGACTGTATGATCAAAAATGTTTTTCGAAACGACTGAGACCAACTTTCGGCTAGAGAGGAAATTTAGAAAAAATAGTTAAGATGGGATAGAGCTTACTTCCAGGAAATCATCAAACTGCATTACGAGGTCAGACCCTACTTTAAACCATGAATGTAAACAGAAAAGTGTAAGGTCAAAAAGCACACTACTACCAGAATTGGAAGCTGCCGCAACTGCAAACAACTGGAAAGTGTTGGTCATAAGAGTAGGATGCAGTAGGATTGCTGTTGGTTGACCTATGCTCCTTCATGAGGAGTAACAGATATAAATAAGTAATTTTGAGATCTTTACACGTTTCAGGTTTTTAGCGTTTCATGTATTAGCTTTACACATAAAACTAGATCTTTCTTATTTAAAGATACGCACATTGAAATGATGCCCTCGTTGTTTGATAAAGAATGAAAAGTATTAGGGAACTATTGTTCATTGAAGATTATGAAATCGTATTTAACAATCAGATACTACTTAACTGGATGTTAATTATCAAATGGGAGAATAAAAATCTCCATCCATATATATTCAATAATTATTAATTGTTTTATTATGATAAATCAATTTTGTGAGGAACATCACAAATCATTCTTATCCATAATCCTTATAACAAATAAGGGATAAAAGCAACTGATCAACTGACTATTCGTAAATCAAGCTCAGTCCATAATGTAACGTATAAATTACCAAACATCATCGGAGAAAAGTGTTCACTGACGTCAACAGATATAAGCAGTATATCTCATGAAACAAAGTCAAATACATGATGACAGAGAGTTGAGAATCTGAAAGGAAAGAGAATGACAACTAAAACAGGGAATGATTAGTGTTGGGACGAATAAACAACCAAGTGTGAGACAATTGGTTGACATTTTGCGAAATAAGAATTTACTGTATGGTTCTCAGATTGTTCTGGGGGATTCTGTAATTCTCTATTCAAGTACATACGTTTGTCGTCACTAGTGTTCTCCTTTACTACAATCTCAATTGATGCTAATGAAAAAACTGTTTTTAACAAGGAATGTATAATATCAATTGACGATATTAGTGAAAACATAGTTAGCCTATTTGCTTATGTTCAATATTCTCTATGGTCTTGTAGTGTCGATTACCATCACTGATTATCAGTCATATGAATGTAATGATAGAGAGTGACATTCATTATCATTTCTAAAATTCTTATCACGCCCAAAGAACTGAACCCATACAAACTCACCCGATTTAGATGCTTCAATAAACCCAACAAACATCATCCACCATTATTCGAACATTCACAATTATGCAATCAACCTAGAGTTTACAGAACAATTGAAGTTGAAATAAATATTAAGGGAATTTTATTATCAAAGTGTTTTTTCAGTATACTAAGTAGTCGATTCCGTCAAATCTTCAACTGAGTAAACAGATAAGATGATGCTTGGAGGTGATCAATAGGAAACTCTGAACCCGATTGTCCTGCTACTTGTCACTAATCAGCAAGGTGTACTTGTATTCTTAAGGGAACTGATGCTGTTTGACGGATTCGATCTCGGAACACACAGCTTCAATAGGTATTATGCTCATTGGTGATGGTTCGAGAGAGAATGTGATGCGAGATAACAATGTACTAGTTGTTTGTTATTTTATTTGTTGGCACTTCGTCACTTTGGCACTTCATTAGAGTCAACTGAACGCTAATCATTTACAATTACACTGTACTCGAGACCATAATGCATTAGACAACAAAGGAGAATGGTTGAAGTGATCAGGAAGGTAATATTTTCCAACAAAAAGATACTATTCTTGATCTACCATATTTGTTTGAGCTAATCAAAACATGAGCTACATTTGCCCACTCAAATCTTTTTACACTGAGGACTGTTAATTGACGAATCAGACAGGAATATCTATTTCAATATTACATACATATTCATCACATTTCCTATTTGTGTTCTTCCTATCTAATGTGCGTTATGTTCATATGAAATACTTTTATCAAGGTAATAATAATAATGATGATGATGATTGTAGTATACACTACCTGATCGTGTGATTATAAGAACGAGAACATCAGTTTGTTGACCTCAGATATTGTTTTTGCTAATGTCATTGATTGAACTCTCTTGTTGTTTATCACTACCTTGTAATCTAACTAAATATATATGATGGTTTTTTCATTTGTATATTTAGCCTGATATAAATGTTCAACATAATGAGGAATGTTGTTCAATAATGATGCTTTCGTATGACCGACAGTCACCCACTCATACGGAGGAAGGTTGAATTAAATTTTCACTTTAAGAATGGTTACTACTAAGTGTAGAGAGACTGAAGTTTAAACAAACAGTTTTCATGTGTACTCATAGATGGCCTTGCATCAGATATGCATAAACACTGTAATTATCACTCATCTAGTATCAAATGAGTTCAGTTATCGTTATCTTGAAGATATGTCTGTATCTTCACTTCATCAAGCTAAGGAACTATCAATAATATTTCCGGTTTGTTTGATAATGTAATTTCCTCCTAATTTTGCAACAATATCGAAATGAATGTCTCCATAATGAAGCATTTGTAGAAGAATCCGTTGATAGCCTGCCAATTACGCTAGTCTCCATCGTCAGCAGCATCACAAGGAGTTACACAGTGGCTCCTTATCATGTGTGATTATGAAATTTCGCTACAAGAATCGCGAAGATGATTTTGAGTTAATAGCTCAATATACAGTCAGATTTGGAATGTGAATTTTCGAAATGTAATCCGATTTAATGTCTCAGAATTGTCTTCAGCTGTACATTGACAATACGTTGACTGTGATAGAATACTGTAGTTATCTGTGCTGATCTGTTCATAAATGCGTATAAATAGGAAATGATAAGCAGCTAAAAGCAGAATCTTGACGTAAACTACGGTACATCAAGAATATTCGTGAAACGAGTTGGTATAAGTAAGTGAGACATACTACCACTTATGACGCAACTAAAACTCTCAGTGTGATTCAAATACATAGCACAAAATTTTGAAGAATAAAGAATTACTACTCCAATAATCTTACAAAACTGGTCTCTAACTCGACAGTAATATTCATGTGCGAGTTGTCTGGATTTCAGATGTGTTAAAGACTCTGTTGTTAGATAACGATGATAATCACAACTGCAACCATACGAATAACAAAATGGTTGCAAGTTGACACAAATATTCTCGATCCGCTCAAGTATCACATCAACCCCGACCTTACAGACTCCAGAGCAATAGGTCGACATAAATAATTTCCTCGATCGTGATAAGCACTCATCGATCTTCAGATCATTTGAAGACGCTAGTGAGTTCCATCTTCTTTCAATTAATCGAGACTAAAATAGATTTTCAAGAATATTAAGATTTGCTCAGATAGAACACCATGCCAGCAAAAAGCAGTAAGACTTAGCTACAGACTAAAAAGAATAAACTCCAGAACGCATCATAATCCCGAATGTCAAAAAATGAAATCCGGTTCTTTGAGAACATCTAAGTTTACGACAATGCAACCACCAAAAAACTCACATCAATCTCTTCAACTTCAAAACTCAAAAGAAAATAACCACGATGTGGGTGGTGCCTATTATTTTAATAATGCTGACTTCGATTCAACTCAAAGTAATTGTACTTATTAGGAATGGGATAGCACAGTCCGAATCGCTGTTAGTGAGACAACTGGTTACAGTGACCGTGCAACGAATAATGGGGAAACTGGTCATTACAATTTTATAATTGACCACACACCTAATGTCAATATATTTGAACCTTGCAAACCATTGCAAGTATGTATAGCAGTAGACGATCTAGAGCATGTTCCACATACGTCAAGCATACGTCAAGGCTTTTTTGCAGGCACTAGTATATATGTTGTATCCCCTGGTGAATTATGAATGGTAACTCTAAGGATTATTTATCGACTAATGTATTATGCCTATTTCCTATTGTACAATTATTACGTAACTAAACTATTCATATTCGTGTTTCTCTTATCATTAGCTTTATTTTGATCTTTGATTTATTATCATACGATTCTTGGGTTATAATCAGTTTATTGATTACTTTGGTTTGTATGAAAACTCAGTATGTTTGTAAATAATGATTCATATTGCTGAGGCTGTTATTTGTGTTCTGGACTTAACGGGCTGGGCGAGGCATATAGCAGGGCCGATACGCAATCAAGACTGCTCGTACGATTTCAAATATCATCATTTGCGTCCGATCAATTAATTCACTCCTCTTTAATTGCACGTTCATATATATTAAGAGGTTATACGTTATAGCAATATATATTTTAAAGGATGACAAATTCGCTTAATTCATTTCCCCTCGCAACACAAGTCTTACATTATTCAATCATACGAATATTTACGAAACCACCAATTGTGGTTTATACACCAGCCTGCTTCACCATGATAATTCTGAATTTCTTATTATTTCCTTCAATGCCCGCTCGCTGTTCAAGAAAATTACTCTTCTTCAAACCATTTTATTTCTTGTAAATACAACTATTGTACTTATCAAGAAAACGTGGTGCAAATAATCGATATCCGATTACTCCTTGCTCATTAGAACTGATAGATGTCATGAATAAACAGGCGGTACATTCGGCGTGCAAATTTACGGATAAATCTCTGGATGCTATAGACGAGTCCATTTGGGTTAATGTAAACTGTCAAAATTATCTACTGGTGAGATGCATATACATACCACATCTTGCAAACTCTAAGTTGGACAGATTACTAACAAACATCTTTTCCATTGCTTCACACCAACCACATGCTGTTAAAATCATCGTAGGTGATTTTATTCTGCCCAAAAATTACATGAAGTTCGACTTCAGTTCTAGGTCGAATTGACAAGTTAGTTGAAACACCAGAACTTTATGCATTAGTCCAACAGGTATGGGAACCACCTAGAAAGATTAGTATACTTGATTTACTGTTATTGATCAACATAAATTCTATTTCAGTGCGTTTCAGACATGAGCTTTTAAGAGTGATTTAAGAGTTGTATTGAGTAAAAGTCATTCTTTAGACACCGTACAATTGAATTTTAAAGCTGCAAAGATGTTCAAGAGTAAACACTTTCATCAACAAACCAGGAAACCGATTGAATTTCTTATTCGTTGTTTAACTTGGAAAAATTATTTTACCGCAAACAATATTGACATTACGCTTCTGATGTACACCACAACCAGATATACTGCCTTGATGATTCTGCTTTAAATATTCGCCACGTGGCGTAAATTGCCAAAAGGAGCCAGAATACTTTAACATTTTCAAAAGGAAGTTGAGGAAATCAAAACGCCGTCACCACCAGCAGCATAAAGACCGGTATGCACTTCAGAGTATACTTATTGTAATCGACAGAAGCACTTCATATAAACCTGAGTATTTTATGAAAATAGGAAATAAGGTCCCTGATAATCAAAGCTCGGAATTATCAACACGTCAGCTTTTAAAATCCTTTGTGAAGTCAAATTATCTTGACACGACCAAATTCTTCATAGTTGACAAAAGCATTGTTGATGACCCTGATATTATTTGCGAACTATTCAACCAGCATTTATCACAGTCATACAACCCGGCCACTGAAAGCTTTATCAATGAATTTCCAATGCTGACATCCAGACATCCAGCTGTCCTGAAAAACTCTTATGACGAAGGACTTGAAGGGATTCCCTCATCACTTGTGGAAAATGATAGTAGACAATTCCCATTATTTTGTTTAAAACCTTTCAACCTATCTCTGGAACGTCAAATATCTGGGAGAATTCGGCCTACTGCACTCAGCCGTTTTTGACAACCTTCACGAATATTTTTAAAAATATGCACTTGATCAGCAGTAAAATGTCTATATTCTCGATGTCAGCTAACAATGAGTTTTCGTGTCATAACTTCATAATTTGTGTCACGAATTTTAGAATGTTCCGAAAAGTTTTTTTGAATTATTTGATCAGTCATAATTATCGACAACTAAACGATTTAAATGGATGAAATTAGTTTGATTGATTACATGTCGGTGATTTCGGAAACCGTTTAAAAGTTTTACTGTATTTTGTTTACTATTCACCTAGAAGAACTTTGCGTCCTTAACTGATTAGACACTGTCAAGCAGATAGAGACAGTTCTAATGTCGTCACTCCACTATGTAAGTAGCACACAAGAAATCTCGAAATAGAATGCATTCATATTCTTCTTATGCATCAAGGTTTCTTTTTTTATTACAATATAGAAATGAGAACAGTCTGTGATGGACGATACTTGATGTTATTCTTCAAACGTCGTAGATTGTTCGTCTTGATATCCGTTACTCCGTATCACCCCAACGGTGTGCAAATTATGAAGCGAATACGAAGTGTTGATTGCGTTTATCATTGAAACACATAGACATATCCAAAATTGCAGGCACCAAAGGCAAACATGAAACGGTAACGCTGTATAGCAGATGAGTTAGCGTGCCAGTCGAATGAGCGAGCGAGTGATCACGTCAATAAACGAGTCAGCGAGTAAGTGATTTCTGCTGACATAGTAAAAAACAGAGAACGTTCTCTAAAACGACCAGAATATCTCCTGAAGAATATCAACTTCATTTATGAGTTCGAATTTGTTGAGACAGACATAGCGGGCAGACAATTTAAGTATTCAGGTGGAGATGTAAAACGTAGTAGATAAGTGAACACGTCAATGATATAATAAAGTGACTACCAACACATTGACTTTCTTCGGTCTTGTATGACTATGCCGCGTCAATTCAACAGTCACAATTCTATGTTCACTACAAAACAATATTCACTTCGTTGGTTCAATTTTCCTATCATCTATTCACTGTTTGGAAAGTTATTCACATTTATTTGATTCCCCGTTTCATATACTGTTATTTATTTTCTATATCAACAGTGTAACTTTACGTTGTAGATAAAAACAGATAAAGTATGACATAATGAATGGCATACTTGTTCTGACTTTGGTTAACAAATGACTTTGTGCTCGACAGTCTAGAGAATAGTTAAGGATCACAACTGTAGCAAATTCTTTCTTCCACGAAATGCTTAATGACGATAAAAAACATTTCAATTCTAACACAAAATACATTTGATGAACAATGAAATATGTCTATCCAGAATATCGCTTAACCGTGAGTTAATCAATAACAGTGATTGGTATGGAACGTGACACAAAACGTGATGTGGCATAGGTCATCAAAATGATTTTTCATGGCATCGTAGTCAATAAGGATGAGACATATTTTAAGGTCCGGTCTGAAGGCATTGTGGTTACAGATGATACATCTGTGGCTCCATAAACTGAAGGCGTGAAATCTAGTTAACTCTATACGACAAGTGTTACTAGACTCATTCGAAATAAGATAGTAGATGATTTCAGTGTTCATTCATAGCTGAATCAAGATCTTCTTTGAATCGACGAACAAAGTAACTGTTCTCACTACATTTTTTCTAGACAAAAGTAGTAGTCATTTGTCAAATGAAAATTTCATTCAATTTTGTTCTCTCTGCGTCGATGATTATCAGTCATATGAATGTAATGATAGAGAGTGACATTCATTATCATTTCGAAAACTCTTATCATGCTCACTAAACAAAAGAAAATGTCACATAGTCTGATTATTCGGATAAAATGTGGTGATAAACAACAAGGAAGTACAATCTTTCATATTTCAACAATGAAGAGAACTGAGGTCAACAGACAGATAACACCAAAACATTATGTACACTATTACTATCACTATTGTTACTTTTAGAAAAATATTTCTTATGTGAAAATACATAATAATTTGTAAGAAATCAAATAGATTTGATGGCTATATGTGATATTGAAACACGTTTTCCTGACTGAATCGTCAAGTCACTGAAGTCGATGTGGATAGTTTGAAGTGGACGAAAGGAGTGGGTGTTGTATTCCGGTCATATAAATATTGTTCGTCATGAATAATTTGTCCTCGTTGGACAATATTATCTACTTGATCATTACAATCATAACGTTTTGTCGTCAAACACATTGTGTCGAGTGAAGTAGATGTGCTAAAGAAGACTATCTAGTTTTTCAATTACGTTTATTCTGTGTTCCGTCTATTCATAGGTGTTGCACAATTCAAGTCGGAACTTTGTTATATATATAATGCTTGCAACAACGGTTCGAAATGAGGAAAAGTGATTGTACTCTAAAATACAAGTTAATAACTTACAACGTATGCAGGTGAATAAATGCGATCGCGTTCGCTGACCTCTCATCTGAGGTTGACTTACTTACTTCGAAGTAATCAGTGCATATTGAAACTGAATGATGCCGCATATACTACATTTGCAGAGATCCAATGTGTTCAGCTCAAGCCACATACCCTAATCATCCTGGCCCATCAACCACGCTTAGTGTGGCCTATGAATAATCGGATTTCGCCATGCTAGCCGTTTGGCAACAGAACATTGCAAATAGTTGGCAACCTCTCAAATTTTTCTCACGATGCCTCACCCTCTCGGAGACGAGTTATGGTGCTTTCAGTGGAGAACGGCTAGCATCCTACTGTGCCGTCAAACATTTCATGCCCGCGGTAGAAGTTCAAAATTTTATCCTATTCGCTGGCAATAAACCTTTGACGTGTGCTCTGCATACAAAATCCGACGGCTACTCACTATGAGAGTGCAGACATTTTGAACATATCTCACAGTCCACGACAAACCATCGGCACCTCGAAGGCGAGTTGACCTTTGCTGACGATACTATGCCACATAATCGAAATGAATGCAGTTACTTCCCCGGTGCTTGATCTTCCTGCCGTGGCTGTCGTCCAAGCACGTGATCCCTTCTGTACAAAAACACACCATTCTACATCCCTCCAACGCCTCGAAGTACCTTCAATTTCCACCTTACGTACTATGCTGTGTGATAACACAACTGCTGTTCCTCAACCCATTGTACCCTTTGATGTACACTGTGTTCGTCTCGTCTTGGATAACAGCAGCAGATGTTAGCTTCTCAAAATCAACTGGTGGGAGCACTTTTGGGGAATCTATCAATTTAACAAGAGATTCGGGAACATGAAGGTATGAAGTCATATCCCAATCCAATCTCAGAATTCATTTTTGATGCAAACAGTGGTCACACTTCTGCAGCTTAATTAGACAGAATTGAAGATATTTTCCGAATGGAAAATTCGGCATACTATATGTAAAGAAGTCGGTCGTAAGAACAGTCTGTGAAACCAGAAATAGCTTAAGGTTTAAGTCAACGAAGTGTTCTCACGAGTATCAAAACAAGTTCATAAAGCGAGTATTGGCTACATTGGCTTCAGGCATAGGAGATAATAGAAAGTATGTGACTAGAAAGGTCAACAGGGTAGAAGAGCATTTGTAGAAGCATAAGAACTTGTTCCAGAATAAAAAGAGATGCTGCACTTTAGTAAGGGCCAATTTTTTGTCCAAAACGTCGAGTTTCATATGCCACTATTGATGAAGTGGACAAAGAATAAGATTGACTGGAGAAATCCGTTTTATACAAACAGTGAATTATTCGACATGGGAAGCATCAACTATTGTTTGGAAAAAATTGAACAGAACTATCTGAACATGCGCATACTTTTCTAAAGGATTGAATGACGCTATACAAAATCATTCACACAACTTTTTTTGCCAGAAGGCTTTTTATCAAACTTAACGTCGGACGTTATCTTTCTAAACTTGATTTATCTGAAGTCTACTTACAAGTGGAGGTTGGCGAAGATGCAAAGGACTTACTAAACAACAATATTTACCGCGGACTTTAGCCGTCTAACCGATTACCGTTTGGCCTGTGTCCAGCTCCAGCATAATAGATACTACGTTGTGCAACCTCGAAGGTGAAGCAGTTTACTTGTATGTTATTATAGTTGTTAATTCTTTTGCTGACGAACTGGTGGTAGCATATACAGCAAATCGATTACATCCTTCGGCCATTACAATACTTTCGAATGATTTTCAAATTCTATAGAAACCAAATGAAAATTTTGAACAAGATGAAGTTTTATCCCGACTAATTGCGAATGAGAAGCTGGGAAGCGAAGGTTCTTTCATTGCACCGATATCATTGGAGGGAGACATACAGATAATATTACAAGTTGCTATCAATCAACACCATTATTCGTTGAGGACATTAAACACTGTACTCTTGAAGACGTGGAGATGAAGCGGATTATTAAATATCAAGGACATGGTGAGCCTACTCATATAGACAACAAAAGCATTGAACAGTATGCTCATCGAGGAAATTCCCAATCACCTGTGGACGTGTGCCTTATATTTGGAAGTCGAGTAGTTCTACCTGTAAGCTCACGCTGTGTTGTGATGTAAGAACTGCATACTGCAAACTAACGACCAGCCCTGATGACTGCACTTGCACATGGCTCTGTATACCGGCCGAATGTCGATGGTGAGATCGGAGAAAATGTTGCGAGATGCTCCTCTTGTGCCAAAGCCATCTAAGCCTTTTGGGAGACGGAAATGCAGAGTTGGGGTACACTGACATATCCGTGGTCGAGAGCGCATGTATATATTGAAGAACTTATAAAGGAGAAACATTTGTTGATGATGGTTGATTCCTTCTTCAAGTGGCCAGAGGTCCACTTCATGAAGTTTGTCTCGATAAAGTTGCTGTGGAAATAGTGAGACAAGTATTCAGCTGCTTTGTGTTTTCAGATATTTATTGGTGTCAGATAATGAACCACAGTTTACATCTGCTGAATTTTCGAAGTACTTAATTGGGAATGACGTGAGGCATATCAAGACGCCCTCATACAATCCGCCGTCCAACGGTTTGGTCGAGAGGTTCGTGAACACGTTTAAGGTAGCACTGCTTAAAGCCGAGAGAGAAGGCTAAATAGAAGATATATTTCAAAGATTTTTATTCACTCACCGTGCAACATCTAACCCAGCAACAAATAATCAAGAAGAAAGATTAGAAGAACAGTGGGACTGTACTGTACCGTTTTGTTTAATTGTACTAAAAACACACACGTTTCGCCTGTAAACGTTTACATTATCACGGTATTATTTCGATACCACCATATCACCAATAAATATATCCTTACTACAATCTACAACTGTCCTTCTAATATTTATCGTACTGTAAAATATATCCTATTAAATGACATGTAATTGGTCTGAAGTGATGATCATGTTCAAGTGTAACCCGACACTCTCACACAATATTTAAAGAGGGCAAGTGGCATATTCCGAACAATGTTTCACGGAAAATGTCAGCCTACGTCAATGAATTCTCACATGAGTGACTAAATATATCCATGTTTGAATTGTCAAAATAGAAATGTCAACCACCAATGGTATATTTTTGAGAGTTATTATTAAGATGCATGTTTACGTTAATAGCTGGCTAACGTAACTCTGACACGCAAAATCCTTGTGAATGGAAATAATTCCACAGACTGCAACCAAAAATGTTTACAGTAGCTTCGAAATTTAATTGAAGGTGATGGTGATGATGAAGAATACTTCCGTTTCTACAGTGTTATATTAAATGAAATTGACAGGTCAATTATCGGATATCAATATGGTTAAGATAGAGTCAGAGACAGTAATGTAATTACAGTGTTCATGGAATTCTATGTCTCAGGTTAGAAAGTGCCGAAATAAATAATACCGTGTTAAAAATATCATGATTTGATCGGATTAGATAAACATGGAATGGATGTCTGTTTGAGGATCTGTAAACAAGCGAATGTTAGAATATCTGAATTTCAACATATTTGTCTGTTATAGTGACTGTAGTACGCTCAGAACACTGATGACAGCATCAACTATACAAATCATTTATTTTAAACAAACCTGGTTTGTATGCAGGCAAAACAGAACACATCACGAAATTGAACAGGAAATAACATTTAACACGAACAAGTTATATAATAGTTATGATTGTGGAGAGAATGCATTTCGGAATATGCAAATAACTTGGTTGATGCTAGGCAATAGATGAGAATGTAAATAACATTCGCCTATTGATATTTCCCAGCATTCACCTATAACTTAATCCTTACTAGGTTATAACGGTGAGGGACACTGACGAGTTTTGAAAGTTTCATTTAGTGCAGGTGAATAGTCGGTACATGAATAAATGCGTGACCGAATTTGTCGCTTTTCAAAGTTAATGTGATTAGCCAGAAAATAATTTGCGAATCCAATAAACCAAAGCTACTGAATGGTGACCTTAAAACGGGTGAACAGAAAGATTAAGAGCCCTCACGGACGGTGTTTACTGTGAACTTGACACATTATTATCGGAAGGCATGTTTATAACAAATTGAACATTACATGTGTAATAAATCCACAACTAAGATTCTATTTTGGATGATGATTCGGATAGAGACGAATTGCGTTGCCTTTTCTTGAGATTGGATTATATTGTCAGAAAGTGATTCGCGTTCTCACGTTGCGATCATCAATTCCATGAAGGATTTTCATCGTTATTCCATCACTTCAACAACCGGACTATTACGAACTTCGTAGTGGTTGAAATTAGAGAGTGATGTGAAGCTGGTATTTTACTTCATTATCGGGTAGCTCAGATCTGATATCCAAGCGGTACGTTTGAACTTTGCGTTACAATTAGGCTGTATTTTTGTAATGTGTGAATAAATGTCGTTGAATCTCAGTTCATTATTTATTAATAACTTTTAAAATAAATGTTAAAGTAAAATGGTCCGACTGACAAATAAATGAGCCTGGAAATGCCCTATTTCTCCAAATAATAAGAATTCGTTTATAACCTATACCCCATGCTCTGCAACTTCTTTTGAAGTAGATAATAGTGGGAGTGGACTTACTTTGCCTGTAAATTTTCTAGACTCTAGGATATTTTCCCATATACTATCCATAAGATAAAGTCTCTCATTATTTGTTCGCTCCAGTGATGCATACTGCATCTCTGAAAATGCATTGAATATTCTAGTGCTTGTAAGTGTATCTTACTCCACAAGTGTGATTAAAAGAACTTTGAATGTTTAACCACTTACTTGCTGTCAATTTACACTAACCCTGGCCCTAGCAACCTTAACTTATTTGATTAATATCTAACATGAACAGTGGTAAACCTGATAGACATATTTTGGTAATCATTGTTTTGTTGTTTCGTGCTCTCTGTTTTAATTTGACTTTCTCTAGTTGTAGATAATTATCAATCATTCGTCGTGGCCTTGAGAATAACCTTAAATAACACCGTTCATAAATCATCAGTCTATCCACTTAAGTAAAAAATAACAAGTTCCCTGTATTGGATTACCGTGATTCATGTCACATAAATAAACTACATAAACAATTACTGAACTAGTAAACTGAAAACAATCTCCTGTGTCTCATGTTTGTTCTCTACATCTAATGTTGCTATATAGATCAAATTGATCATGCCTGTAAACTGGTGTGAATTGTGTAATTATTATTATTTATTTGAATAACAGTCAAATGTATGTGTCAAGAATATTGAGTAACGTTATGTTCATCTATCACAGTGATTGATATAGAACGTGACATAGAATGAGATGTGGACAATGTCATCAAGATGAATGATCACGGTCTCATAGTCAATAATTATGGGACGTATTATTTAATCGAGTCTGAAAGTATTGTGATTGTCAATGATAGTTTCATAGATTGATAAACTGAAGACTTGAAATCAAGATAATTCTATTCGACCAGTATTACTGGACTAAATTGAATCAACATTGTAGATGAATTTCATAGCTGAATAAAGACCTTCTATAAAGTGATGAACGAACTATCTGTTTTCACTTCATTTTGTATTAAGAAAAGTAGTCACCATATGTCAAATGAAAATGTCATTCATTTTTCTTTTGTTTGTTTCAAAGATGATCAGTCATATGAATGTATTAGTAGAGGGCGACATTCCTCATTATAATGACAACTCATATCATGCTCATTATACAATAGAAAATGTCATATCATAGATGAACTCTGATGATAAACAACGCGGAATTATAATGAATGATAGTTGAACAACAACAAAAACAACGGTCGAGGTTAACAGACAGATCACACTATCACATAATAGATACTATTCTTATCATTATTGTTACTTTTAATAAAATATTTCTTATGTGAATACGTATAATAGATTTAAAGAAGCCAAATAGTAGTTGTGGTGATTATATGCGATATTGAAACACATATTGGTAACTTAATCGTCAAGTAACTTTACTGAATGTGGGTAGCTTTGAGAGGATGAATGAAACAGGCGTTCTTTTTTGATTGAACATATACTGTTCATCGTCAGTCTGTCAGTCAGCTTCAGCGTAGAATCAGGCACATTTATGCGTCGGTACAAGTTGCCATATCTGGTTAGCACAACAAGATGAACAACGTATTCATAGATATAGTTAATTTAGTGGTGGTAGTATATAAAAGATAGGTTGTATATAAGGATATAGTATAGGAAGGAAGAACGATATGAAGCAATTTTATTTTTAAGGTTTAAGGGAAGTTGGAGAGTGTATACACCTGTACCATTGTGATGGATTCTGAGCCATGTCACCTAGAGTCTCTAACCAACGCATCCCAAACATCCTGGCATTATTACTCAGTTCTAATAGAAGACTCTGCATTTTGTCAGCGTCTTCAACAAACAGGACTGTCATCTGCGTATTCTATGTCGATAAGTAGACCCTCTGGTACAAATCAATGCTCGAAGTGTCTCGAAGTGCCAAGTCTTGATGATTTGCCACTCTTGATTAGTTTGATAGTCGGCTTTAATGCTCCTCTTCAATTACTCGTTAGCTTCTGTGTACTCTGCTTGGGACTTGACTTTCTCTGAACGTATTGGACTGTTGTTAATTACTGTTTTCTTGTTCTTCCTTTCTTCAATCTTGTCTAGGGTTCCCATAGAGATTCATTTTTTATTCTGATGCTACTTTCGACTGCGAACCTTCTGACATGCTGAAGTTAATGCTTCTTGATCCTTTTGTCCTCCATCGTAGTTTCTTGTTCTTCCAGTAGATCCTGTAAAGCTTGGAACCTGTTGTTGAGAGATATATTGAGTTCGACGAATTTGTTAGCATCTCTTAAGGTAGCTGTATTGAATATTTGTAATTATGTTCCCCCATTTGTCCAGTGTTTCTCAAGCTTCAAGTTCATCTTGGCCACAACCAGGTGGTAATCCGAAGCTATGTGAGCTCCTCTCCTTGTTCTCAAATCTTCCATTGTATTTCGGAATTTTCGGTTTGTATAAATATGATCTATCTGGTTGTTTGTGGTGTAATCCGTTGAGATCCCTGTAGCTTTGTGTATGTATTTGTGAGGGAATATTGTGCCGCCTTTAACCAATTTGTTGAATGTACATATATTTGCAAACTTCTTCCCCTTGTGATTTCTCTCTCCCGGTCCATGTCGTCACTTTATATCTTCATATTCGGTGTTGTTCACTCCGACTTTAGCGTTTCAATTTCACATCAGGATAGTCAGGTCCTTTCTTGAGCACTTCCTCTGGCCGGGAACGAACGATTATAGAAGATACTGCTGGTTGCTAGTTGTAAAACTAGAATATCCGTTGTATCTCCAGTGGTGAGCCTAACGTGATCTGGTACACCAAGCCAATATATTGTTAGTCCGTTCCTTTTTGGAATATTATTATTCACTGTTAAACTTTCTTTGAATTTTATATATTGTGATATACTGTTTTTCGCGAATTTGTTTTCCAGGATATATCTTAATTAGACATTTTTCGTTATCTATATTACTATGACGAAACACTCACCTGAGGTTCTAAAGTTAAAGTCTATTCCCTCTATTTCGATTCAGTTAACGCCATTTTGGCCCGACAATATCGAGTCCTGGTTCTGCTACGCAGAAGCTGATTTTTGTATGTATGCGCACACACGATTCCTCGCGGTGGTTAAGGCGTTACCGCGCGAGTTTGACAGGTAAGTAACACCTAGTATATTTACTAGTGATGTTCCCGAACCTTACGAAACTCTCAAATGTTCGATTCTAAAACGTGGAGACCTAACCGACCGACAACGGTTAGACCAACTCCTTCATAACATCGACTTGCAACATGGTTCTGCGACAGACATGTTCCTAAAAATGAGAGAGGTTATCGGCCAACGAACTTTCGATGATGGCCTATTCAGACAACTTTTCATGTCTAAACTTCCTCATCAGGTGCAGGCAGTGCTCGCCTCATTTCAGAAAAACGCCATAGATGAGCTGGCTGCATCTGCCAACCGAATCTTAGAAATCACTAAATCTTCTAAGGCCGAGGTCTTTTCCGTCATAGAAAGACCTCAAACGACCCCGAATGACATTACCGAAATATGTCATACACTGACACGCTATCTTAGGTTTCGTAATGACCGTAGTCGGTCAAAATTTTCACGTAGGAGCGTTTCACGTAAGAGATCTGTCTCTCGCGGTCGAGAGACAGAAAACCCCGACTGGTGCTGGTATCATAACCAGTACGGTAAATCCTCTAGTAAATGCAGGAAGCCCTGCAATTACCTGAAGTCTAAGGCGAATAAGATTTCGGGAAACTTCCCAGCCGGCACGCGTTAACGGCAACCGTAGCCGGCGAACACAGCCGTCTGTTATACGTCACAGATGTGACTACGAAAGTTCGCTACCTCGTCGATACCGGCGCAGAAGTTAGCGTTCTTCCAGCGAATTCCAACGACAGACTTCACCAGTCTGTTTTAAGTTTACAGGCGGCAAACGGAAAACCGATCGCTACTTACGGTAAAAGGTACGTCTACCTTAACGTGGGTTTACGCAAACCCATACAATGGATTTTCGTTGTTGTAGATGTCTCTATGCCAATCATTGGTATAGACCTGTTACAATATCACAATCTACTCATCGACACACACTCACGAAGGTTAATAGACGTAAACACTGAGTTATCTGTTAGCGTAACTCCTTGTTCTGGTTGCAGGTTATCCCCAGTCACGATTAAGCGCACCATAGACCCCTTGTACCAATCAGTACTCGACAAATACCACGAGATATACCAGTCGCAATCGAAATTGTCTTGTGTAACCAGCAAAGTTACACATCACATCTCGACTACAGGACCACCTGTATTCTCGAAAGACCGTCGACTCGCTCCCGAAAAGCTTAGGTTAGCCAAAAACGAATTCGACCACATGATAAATTTGGGGGTAATTCGACCATCAAATAGTCCTTGGTCATCCCCATTGCACATGATCCCTAAAAAGGACAGCAATGATTGGCGGCCAACTGGTGATTATCGGCGTCTGAATGCTAAAACCATTCCCGACCGTTACCCGTTGCCTCATATTCACGATTTGACAGCTACCTTGAAAGGTACAACTGTCTTTTCAAAAATCGACTTAGTTAAAGCCTATAACCAAATACCGATGGCACATGACGATATTCCAAAAACCGCCATCATCACTCCTTTCGGTCTTTACGAATTTCTACGAATGCCTTTTGGTTTAAGAAACGCGACTCAAACATTCCAAAGGTTTATAGACGACGTCTTCCGAGGTCTCAACTTCGTACATGAGTATGTTGATGACTGTCTTATAGCAAGTCCAGACAGAGAATCACATCTCAAACATCTGGACATTGTTTTCGATCGACTCCAAAGGCACGGCATTACCGTAAACATTCAGAAATGTCAAATCGAAACCAACTCCTTAAACTTCTTAGGACTCACTATTGATGCCCAAGGCATTCGACCACTTAGGAGCGAAGTGGCGGCCATTTTGAATTACCCAGAACCGACCACGATCAAGCAGTTGCAAACTTTTAACGGACTTGTAAGTTTCTATAGACGGTTCATACCCAAATGCGCATCCCTTATCAAACCGTTAAACGATCAGCTTCGTGGAAATGCAAAATCAATTAGTTGAGACGACACAGCCCGTAAAGCATTCTCCACAGTTAAGGAACACATCGCTAAAGCAACCCTGCTTGCTCATCAGGACACTCAAGCGCCCATTATTATCGCCGTAGACGCATCCGACTCAGTAATCGGAGGAGTCTTACAACAATGGGTTAACAACTCATGGCAACCTTTAGGATTTTTCTCGAGACGGTTGTTAGACGCGGAATCTAGGTACAGTACTTCCGGTAGGGAACTCCTAGCTATGTATGGTGTTGTACAGCATTTCCAACATTCCATCGAAGGAAGAGAATTCACACTTTTTACCGATCACAAACCTCTTACTTTCTCTTTAAATTCATCTTCAGATAAGTACTCACAGCGAGTCTCGACAACTCGACTACATTTCGCAGTTTACTTCAGACATACAACACATTTCTGGAGCTAACAATGTAGTCGCAGATGCCTTGTCTCGAATACGTTCCTTGAACAGTTTCCAAGGAATCGACCTTCTTAAACTCGCTGAGCTTCAAAAAGGAAGACATTGATCTTCAGCATGAGTTATCCTTGACAACTCTTAAACTAAGTATTAAGCAGATGGAAACAGGTAGGGAAACCTTACTTTGCGACACATCTACAGGTAGGGATCGTCCAATAGTACCAAAACATTATCGACGCAACAGGTTTTATCTTGAATTACCCTTTCATTGTTTATTATAAATTTTTTTTAATATGCTCATTTTTTATTTACAGAAAAATAAACCAAAGAAAAACAAAAGATTTTTATTTTTTTTGAGCGTATTTATGTTTTTTTATATAAAAAACCCATTTTTTTCCGATCGCTTTTACGCTGTTTGTAAGTGTATTACTTTATTCATTTTTTCCCACTCATCTTGTGTCCTTACGCAAGTACGAGTGTATTTTCGGTATGCACTCACACGTTTTATTTTTCCTCTTTTCCAGGACGGCTGGAAAAGAACGACGAAGTTACGCAAGGAACCGAAATTTTCATTGTACTTCAAAACAAGGAGAGTGAGGCCAATAAAATGAACGTCATTCAATGCTATGCACCCATCAACGACTAGGTTGAATACGTTAAAGACCAATTCTACGATAGGCTGCAGTCAATCGTCGAGAAGTACTCAACAATGGACCTGATCATTCTGATGGGAGATTTAAATGCGAAAGTTTGAATGGACAACACTGGATGCGCAGACATCATGGAACGACATGGACTGAGAGTAAGGAATGAAAATGGTGAGAG
The DNA here is from genome assembly GCF_000237925.1 of Schistosoma mansoni. Lineage (NCBI taxonomy): Eukaryota > Metazoa > Platyhelminthes > Trematoda > Strigeidida > Schistosomatidae > Schistosoma > Schistosoma mansoni. The sequence goes on along the minus strand of NW_017386027.1, from coordinate 2,097,440 downwards.
ATTCGCAAACCTATGAGCCCTCATTAAACAGGTCGTAGGCGGCACTATATTCCGACACAAACGCATTCACAAAACCACGTTGACTTCACCGGACCCTACTGCACAGAACCAAATCGACCATATCTTCATGAACAAAGCGTTCAGGAGGACGTTGGAGGATGTGAGAACCAGAAAGAGAAGCTGATGGAGCATCGGATCATCATTTGATGGTCGTCAAGATGAAATTAAAATATAAGAAGCACTGAAAAAACGGAGAGGACAACATCACAAAAGATAATTGCGACCTCAACAAATTCAAGATAGCCCTCAGCAACAGGTTCCAGGCCATTCATGATCTACTCAATGGAGAAGGAACTACTATGGAGAGCAAATGAAAAGGGACCAAGGAGGCAATTATTTCAACATATCAGGAGGTTCTAAACTATAAGAAACAACATTATAGGGAATGGATAACTATTGGTACTCCAAATAAGAATGCCAGACGAACAAGTGCAAAAAATGTCAAGGCACAAGACAAATACACAGTAGTAAACAAACAAGTGAAGAGGAGCATCAGAACCGACGAACGTAAGTATGTGGAAGATTTAGCAATGAGGGTGCAAAAGGCTGCAAAAGAATGAGACATGAGACAATTGTATGATACAACAATGAAACTCGCTGGAAATTGTACTAAACCAGAACGACCAGTGAAAATCAAGAAAGGCAAGGTATTCATCAACATTGGAGAACCACGCAACAGATGGGCAGAACACTTCGAAAGATTCTTGAATCGACAAGCTCCACTGGACCCACCCAACACTGAAGCAGCACCCACGGACCTCTCAATCGATGTTGGCCCACCAACAATTGAAGAGATCAGCATGACCATCGGACAAATCAAGAGCGCCAAGGCAGCGGAACCAGACAACATTCTGGCAGAGGCACTAAAAGCAGATGTAGCAGCAACTGCAAAGATGCTCCACATTGTGGAGCAATCATTGTGGAACAATCAATTGAATGGAATCCATCACTCCACATCAACATCATTGACTACGAGAACGCATTTGACAGCGTGAACTGGACAACACCGTGGAGGCTTCTTCGACACTATGATGGAGGACAGCTCACCGACTCATTCGAGATAAAGACGGATGTTAGGCAAGGTTGTTTACTCTCATGATTTCTCTTTCTCCTGGTGTTCGACTGGATCATGAAGACGTCAACACCTGTAGGGAAGCATGGGATACATTGGATAGCTCGAATGCAGCTGAACGATTAAGACTTCGCAGCTGATCTGGCTCCTCTATCACATACGCAACAGACATGCAAGTGCAGGAGGAAACAACCAGTGTAGCAGTAGCCTCAGCAGCAGTAGGTCTCAATATAAACAAATGGAAAAGCAAGAATCCCTGATACAATGCAGCATGCATCAAAAGAATCTCACTTGATGGAGAAGCTTTAGCGGATGTGAAAACCTTTACATGTCCGAGCAGCATCATTGATAAACACGGTGGATCAGATGCAGATGTGAGGGCGAGGATCGGAAAAGCCAGATCAGCATATTTACAACTGAAGAACATCTGGAACTCAAAACGATTGTCAACCAACACTAAGATCAGAATGAACAGACACTATCAGCAACAACCTACTGTGCGAGACAACAAACCAGATTCCAGCGAGGAGGAAACCGAGAAGAGGCTCTGAAAGTGGAAAGGACACACTTTGAGGAAATCACACAACTGCGTCACAAGCGGAGCCATCACATGAAGTCCTGAAGGCGAAGAGAATAGAGGAAAACAAAACAACACATTACGTCGAGAAATGCAGACACATACGAGATGAATGAACAAAAATTGGACAGAACTAGAAAGGTAGGCCCAGGACATGGTGGGTTGAAGAATGCTGTTAGGCGGCATATGTTCCATTTGGAGGAACAGGCGTAAGTTAGTAAGTTAGTAAGTAATTAGGCTAGTAAATAAGTTTCAAGGTCCCGTTTGTAAAGAGAGAGCAGACAGTTTCACAAGTGGAATATCTGAGCCTGCATATTCATATAGAAAAGGATGAAATCCTATGAACTCCATGAACTCTCTGTACCCTGAGAGTATTTACAGCATTACTAATTTTTAAGCATGTGAAGTAGATAATTGTTAATAAGTTAGTTGACACACACTTGAATCTTAAAATAATTTCTTTTTAGAATTCATTACCATTCTTAAAAATATCACCGAAAAGTTATGCTGAAGTTATAGATCCGTATATAAAAGTTATATTATGCAAGATCACATGGTTTGTCAACATTTTGAGTTGGTTTAGCGCGCTTGTTGTTATCTGTGAAACTGCCGTGAAATAGTTTGACTTGAAATAACGTTTCTGTAATCGTCTCAGTTTATTACGATATTTCGCTGGTATATATAATTCGTAAGGTTCACTAAACCTGAACGTTTTAAAGGTGCACTGAAATATAGACATGAGTTAACAATCAAATAGAATTTATCAATGGCTTCCATAAAAATATTGAATGCGAAAAATTCATTACAGTCTGAGAGTTTGATCAGCGAGCACATGCGGTGCCAGTCCGCAATGTAATAGTTTCTATATTGGCAGGTTTTTTGAATGTGTGGGTTATAAGAGGCATAGATAGGGAGAGCACGAGCTGCTACCATGTTTCTGTGATAAGTATGAAAGAAGTCTTGCTTAGTGAAACTAGGAATTTGAAGGCTGAAAGCCACATGGATCTTTATTTTTATCAGATAGATTAATTGGCAAAAATTGATTTGCTGTACAGGCAGAAAAGGCAGCAGCTTGTTGATGTTCGGTTGATGGTACTTAACTTAGTAGGCCATATTTTCTATGGAGAAAGTGGTGTGAAAAAGTATATCTGGCAGATTGTGACATTTAAAACTATAGAGGGTTACCGTGGGAATTGTGGAACTCTGAGGTCTGTCCAATATACTTTCGTATAACAAGGTACCGACATCGTATTCTTAATTGCATTGTTAATAGCCTTCACGCTGGAACTTGATAATTAGGTATAAGTTTCTAATGTTACACGGAAAGATATCGGATGAATATCTCAAATACATATACACTGGTTAACTGAGGTCACTCTACAAGCACGAAAGGAGGTTAGCATTCTTCGTTAGTGAGACAAAGTGTTGGTTAACATGAGATAGTTGAGCAACACAGGTGAGTTCAGTTGCTGAGGTGATTGTATTGATTGTAATACCAAGAATGTTTTTTTCGATTGAGGTACGCTTTTGCGTAAGTCTTTGATTATTGGTTTTATTCGAGACTATACGAGCAATCTTAAACTTCGTAAGAGACCACGTTAGCCGTTCTGATTACTACAGGTGCTTGGCTAATAAACGTAGGGCTTCAAAAATTCAAAACATGTTATTTTGGTCAGGGAAGAAAAGAACTCGTGCTAACAAATAGAGAATAAAAGTGAAAAACATGATTGAGAGTTTTCCACAAACTCAGTTACTGGACATATAGTTACATACATAGCTTCGCTTTGAACAATAAATATGCACATATCTGTCCTATAAGAGATCAGCTGCGGTTCTGGTAGCGAAGTAGATAAAGCTCATATCGCAAAGATGAGTGATATGATTTCGAAACACACGAGGTGTATTGGTTACCGAAGAAGTGAGGCATCAATTCACTAACTTGTACCAATCAACATGAAATCTGGCTTCAGTGATTTCTGTTGACAGACTACAGACACTAAACATTCTCAAACCCAATAAAAATCTCTTCTCAATAATATCAAATTAATAAATAAATTCGAAGTAGTTGTAGACAGGCATAGCTGGCAGACTAAATGAATAATCATCTATGAATTCTTCGCGACGATGAAAATCCACTTCGTTTCTGTTGTGAAATGAAGACGAATTTGAATATCAAATGAAGACCACCGAAAAATCTGATGAGGTTGCCTTAAACACGATATCCAACTTCTATCAACATGCATCAATTCATATCCCTGGATTGATATCTTGAATACTTGAAAAAATGATAATTCTATTCGACAAGTATCACTAGATTGATATAGAACGTGACACAGAATGGAATGTGGACATTGTCATCAACATAAATGATCACGATCCCATAGTCAATAATTATGGGACGTATTATTTAGTAGAGTCAGAAAGCATCGTGATTGGTAATGATAGTTGCATAGATTGATAAAGTGAAGACTTGAAATCAGGATAATTTTATACGACCAGTATTATTGGACTCAATTGAGATAAGATGGTTGATGATTTCAGTGATTATTCATAGGTGAATGAAGACATTTCTATGAATTGATGAACTAACTTTTAGTTTTAACTTAATTTTGTATTGAGAAAAGTAGTCAGTATATGTGAAATGAAAATTTCATTCATTTTTTTTGTATGTTTCAAAGATGATCAGTCATATGAATGTATTAGTAGAGGGCGCCATTCCTCATTATAATGACAGCTGATATCATGCTCATTATACAAAAGAATATATCATATAGTTTGATTAATTAGTTAAAATCTGATGATAAACAACGCGGAATTAGAATGAATGATATTTGATAAACAACAAAAACAACGGTCAAGGTTAACAGACAGATCACACTATCACATCATAGAAACTATTCTTATCATTAGTTTTACTTTTAGAAAAATAGTTTCTTATGTGGCAACGTATATTAGATTGAAAGAAGCCAAATAGTAGTTGTGATAATTATACGTGATATTGAAACACATATTGGTGACTGAATCGTCAAGTAACTTTAGTCAGTGAGGATAGTTTTGAGAGGATGAAAGAAGCAGGCGTTCTTTTCTGGTTAGACATTAACTGTTCATCAAAGACAGTATGTTCACTTTGAACAGAGTTATCTTAATCACTTCAAACATACTTTCAATATACTGTCACCCTCTTCGTGATGTCTAATGATTTTTAGATGTAAAAGATGATTGTCTATTTAATCGAAATAGAGAATACGAAATACGAACAAGCAACAGAACGAACAATCATTGATAACCATTATTGAACTGATATCACACATCATTATTCTGTGCGAGTCTTCATTACTTCATTCTGTTTGATTGCTTGTGCTGGTTTGTCAGTTAAATGTTGCATTTATGATAATGAAGGGTAGAGTGTGAATTCGAATGTGTATGTTTGTGTGTGTTATTTATATGATAAATAAACACATGACGTGTCATTGTCCGGATATCTTAGCATTGTTTCGATTAATTCATTCGAACAACTGAAACGACCTATATAGATAAACGAAATCAACTAACAAAGGAACGTATAACGAACATCTTAGCATATAGTACAAAACGGCACATACACTTGACACTGAATATGACTAATTTCGTTAAGCTCTTCAATTAATTCACCATACAGGCAGTGTCATTCGGTCCATGATAGTTACTTATGGAAATAATCACTGAGGTAATACAATTCGAACAATAAGATCATACATATAGTTGATAAGAACATTTTAAACTAGAAATAAAAAATCAACCAGTCCTGAAATGGTGGATGGGAGGGCACAAGTTTGACAACGCTGATAATGCGAAAAGAATCCAACACCTCATCGCTGTGTATGGTAGGCTTATATTACCATGGGGACATTAACACATTAACCGAGTAAGGATCAATCATATTACCAGTTTCGATTTTGTGTTTGGCAACAGAGAATGATGGATGTCTATTCACTGCTGTTATTAGGTCGTTTGATTTTATTTGTTTTCGCAACACATTCATCAATTTACTTGTCGTCGCTATCATCATCATATTTGTCCTAATGAATATCCAAATTTCGTCATCATAAACAACACCATCCTCGAAATCATGATAACCATCTTCAAAATCGTTATCAGCATCAGCTTACTCACATTCATTGTGGAGGTCATGTTCATATTTCCAAAACTTATGTAAACACTTCCAATAGTGAATTGCTTTACATTTATTCCACATTTATTCTACCGATCAATATCCCGTATGTCGTAACTTATTTTGCAGATTATTCTTCTATTCTACTTGATGTTTGACACTAGTTTTTAGCATTCGAAACAATTTCTTTCTAATTTCCATCAGTGATGCATACGAAATTCAATGCCAGTCTGATGCAAATTTATTTGAAAGATGGATTTTATTGAAATTATTGGTTGCCATGTCTCTAGGATTCTTTGGCGATGGATTGATTATGTGAGTCCAATAATAGATTACTGAGCATCAGCCAACTCTGTTTATCTATTACCCAGTTGTGAATAGATTCTATCATTGTAGTCAGAAAAATCGAAGTGAATAAGTTTTTGTGAGGAAAATCGCGATTCGACCGAATCAGAATAACATAGAATGGATTTCTGTTTGATGATCAGTAAGCAATTGACTGTTCGAATGTGTGAATGTAAACGTGTTCATCTGTGATAAAGACTGGAGTAGGTTGTGAACAACACAACAGCTTCCGATATGCAAATCATCCACTTCAAGCATATCTGATTTATATGCAAGCCAAACAGACCACAACACAACGTATAACAGGAAATCACATTTGTACATGATCAAGCCGTAAAGTTGTCATGATTGTGGACTACTGCAATTAGGAAAATGTGAATAACTTAGGAATCGTAAATCTCATGATAATTGTAAGTCAAAATGAAGCTTCTGACGAGAAGGATACGAACGTCTACAGTCTAGTTGTTGAGACATTATGCAATAAGAATGCAAATAATATTCGCCCATCAATATTTCACAGAATTTGATTATAATTTGATCTTCACTAGGATATAATGAAAAGGAACACTGACGAGTTTCGAAGGCTTCATTTAGTTTGGTTGAGTGTTCGGTAAATGAATAAATGCATGGCGTTCCTCGCCTATGTTTGACGTTAATGAGGTTAACCAGAAAATAATTTTCCAGTCCAATAAACCCAAGCTGCGGGATGGTGACTATAAATGGAGTGAAAAAGACGAATAAGAGCCTTAACTGACAGGGTTTGTTGTAGACGTGACACAGTATTTTCGGATGGCATGTTTGTAGCAGAAGAAACAGTACACACACATAATGCAAATATCAAAAAGAAAACTGACAGACAAAAGAAATAAAATGAACAAATTGTACAATTCATAACATAGAACGGACTTACTGAATTGCACCCTTTTCCATAGTGGGTGCAAAAACAAAGTTAACCATGATCGAAATCGGTTGTATGTTGGTTTCTATACTTTCATAAATTATCTACCTTGCACTAGTTGACAATATCTCGAAAGCAACACGTGCTGCTTATATGTATTATGTTGGAGGTGGAATGCAGCCTTAAGCAATCCCTATATTCAATTATCTTCACAGAATCATAGTTTCTATAGCGACGAAATTCGTTTCTGTTCTGATCGATCAGTATTATTGGCGGCCTGTTTAAACATCTGGGCTACCTGTTCCTGTCAACTAGATATTTCAACAAGTTATCTCATTCCTTTTGCTTTAATACATCATTATGTCTATTATGCGCACAACCTATTCAATTGCTTTTCTGAAAAGACCTTTCGCTGTAAAGGTTACAGAAGGCTTAATCAGAGATATCGTGGTTGCTGGCAATATGCAGCGAGAAGAATGTACATTATCCAGATGTCGATTGACTGGGATGCTAACTTCTATGATATGTCCTCTCAATGTTCATACTATATTAGCTATATCTGTGAGTGCTACGAGTTAACAAGGTTGAAAACGTAATTCAATTGAAGTCTGATTATGTGAGTGTCATGTCATTTGTATCGACATTATTCGGTAGGCGTCATCATCACATCATTCTCTGTGATTGTATCAGCTTATGGATTTGTCAAATGTTGCATTTGTGATAAGGCACCGAACATTCTCTAACTCAATCAGAATATCTTCTCAATAATATCATTTTTATATATGAATTTGAGGTTGTTGATACAGGCGAACCGGGCAGATTGAATGAGTATTCATCCACGATTGCCTCCTGACAGGGAAATTCATTTCAATTCTGTCGGGAAATTAGGTAGAAATTGAATACTAAATGATAATATGAAGTGTGTATGATCTCCCGTAAAATCTGATGGCATCCATCTCATCATGATATCAAACTTCAACCACTATTCAACACAAACATTTATTTTACTGACAGTTTAATATATCTATCGAAAATATTGAGTAACGTTGAGCTAATCTGTCACATTGATTGATATAGAACGTGACACAGAATGGGATGTGGACATTGTTATCAAGATGAATGATCACGGTCTCATGGTCTATAATTATGGGACGTATTATTTAGTCGAGTCTGAAAGCATCATGATTGGTAGTGATGTTTCCATAGATTGATAAACTGAAGACTTGAAATGGAGATACTTCTATTCAACAAGTATTACTAGACTCATTTGAAATAAGATCGTAAATGATTTCAGTGTTTATTCATAACTGAATGAAGAACTTCTATTGCTTGATGAACAAACTATCTGCTTTCATCATTTATTATTATTATTATTAATGGCTTAGTTCAATATCATAATCTGGTACAATATAGAATTCTCAGCATGAGTTGTTTCAACAAGTTGTTTGCCAAAAACAAAACAAACAACAGAAAACGAATAAAAAAGTTTTAAGAAAAAAACTGAGTTTATACAAATGATCGAATTTGAAACACGCCTAAGAGTACAGGTTATTCACCAGGTCAACTCTAACAGCCTGTTCGTCACAAAGTAAATTTGCCAGGTAAGGTATTACGGAACTTTCATAGATTTGCTTGCGTGTATGGATTTTAATGTATTTACGTCTCGTTCTACCAGAAGATATACGAGGAGAAAGATATGAATGAAGCGGATGGTAAGTATCTGATAAGATAACAGCTGCCAAGAGTTTGCAAGACTTAAGATGTCTATCCACAAGCATATTAATAATGACTTGGAAAGATTCACCACATACCTTGCAAACCGCCTTCAGCACTCTACGCAAAACAGCAAAGTCTTTTCTCAAAAGCTCAGGAAAGAATAGTGGGGAACAATATAGAATAATAGGTAATATGCAGTAATTTACAAATTGTAAGAGTAAATGGTAAGTAATCCCAAAAGCATGCAGCTTCTTTATGTAGTATATCAAACGGTAAACATTTTCGATAAGAGTAAAACATGAGAAGACCAAGAAAGATCAGAGGACAAAATGACACCATGATATTTGACCTTCGACACTGTGTTTATTAAGGAGTCTCAAATGACACAAGCATTATGGGGTCCCAACATAGAGTATAGGTTCTGTCCATGTCTCAAGCTAAAGTTAACAGGTTGACATTTAGATGGATTGAGTAAGAGACCATTACCAACAGACCACCTTTCAATAAGAGATAAAAACTCATTCATTTCTATGGGATGTAAGGAGGTAGAAATCGGCATACATACAGTGAGGTTGTCCTCATATTTTACAAAAGTGTTTTCTGTGGAAGATGACAGATCACGCAGAAAAAAAGAGAAGAGTAGAGGTGAAAGAACAGCTTCTTGTGGCACACCTGCCCTTTTCCAACCCCAACACTATATTGTGATGCAGAATAGGAACGGAATCTAATGTGCTTCTTTTGCATTTGTAAGCAAACTGATATGGATCACAGTGCTCTTTTATTGCAGGTTGAAGTGGTTGAATCAGTAATGTTTCCATTATTTTGAGGAAAAGCGAAGTTATTGCAATGGGACTAAGTTACACATTTTTATCACCAGAAGCTTTCTTTGGTATAGCGTTTATCTTTATCTGTCTCCACATTATCGGTAAGACATTAGTTGAGAAGGATCTGTTAAAGATATTCGGTAATGGATAACATAAAACATCAGCACATTTTTTAAAAAGGAGGTTTGGGATACCATCAGGTTCTTAACATTGGGATGAAAAAAGTGATCAAAGACATTTTCGGACATCATTTTCAGTGAAACTGGGAACACAATTATTCTTCAGACCCTTGGATATAGAGAGCATGATGTCAGATGACTGACGTATAAAGGACTTATTTAAGTCACAAACATTCGGCCGGTTATTGCTTCTAGTCTGCCTGTCCCCTGTAATTTCTTTAAAGAGTTTCCACATACTTGGAGAGCTTCTACAAGATAGGAGTTTTTGAGTGAACACAGAGTTGAGACCTCTAATCTCTTGGTTTATTTGACCATTTAACTTACGAATTTCAATAGTATTTTTCTCCTTGTACATCCTTTATTTTACCCTCCGTAGCCATTTTAGTTGTCGAGATGTAAGTCGATCAAAGTTTAAAAAGAAGGTTTCGGTAGGACAGGAAATATCAAAACAGAATTCAAGATAACAAGTGATAACATCCGTTGTGTTTTCTATTGAGTCATCTGTAAATAATTCCCAGTTAATCGTACGAAACATGTTTTTTAGATTTTGTAAATTTTCTTCTGAGTAATTCCTATATATATATTACTTTTTTGGTATGGTGTATGCGTGTACTCTTTCCATGTTTACCATATACTTTAGGTAGAACACGAAGTATACAGTGATCCGAGCTAGACAATGGAGCACGTTCGCGAGTCACATAGGTACCCACATCATTAATGAAAACCAAGTCTAAATGAGCATTCAAACGAGCAGGAAAATCTACTACATTTAGGTGACCTAGTGATGTAAGGAAGCTACAGTCACATGAATTGAAATCACCACATACAATCAAAAAGTGAATCATTGAAGGCAGTAACGGCGATATCAGTAAATTTATCGACAGTTAGAATTAAGCAGCTCTGGAATCGACATTTGATTAACGTTCATTCACTTTAATGCATATTGCCAACCACTACGATGTCTCTTATTTTATTTGTTTGTGATTTGTGCAGCGAAAGGACGTAAGCTTTTCATAAACACGCCTGTACAGATTATGCGATTAATAGACATAATGATAACTTTAAACAATTTAAAAAATCCCAGATAACAATGTTGAAATATTTAGATGGCAGAAAGAGGTAGCCCAGGTATTCAAGCCGGCCGTCTTTTTTTTAACTCATGCTGAAAATTCTATATTGTACCAGATTATAATATTGAATAAAGCCATTAATAATAATAATAAAGAAGAAAATGTCATATCATAGATAAAATCTGGTGATAAACAACGTGGAATTAGAATGCATGATATTTGAACAACAAGAAAAACAACGGTCAAGGTTAACAGACAGATCACACTATCACATCATAGAAACTATTCTTATCATTATTGTTACTTTTAGAAAAATAGTTTCTTACGTGGCAACGTATATTAGATTGAAAGAAGCCAAATAGTAGTTGTGGTGATTATACGTGATATTGAAACACATATTGGTGACTTAATCGTCAAGTAACTTTACTCAGTTTAAACAGTTTTGAGAGGATGAAAGTAGCACGCGTTCCTTTCTGTTTTAACATTTACTGCTCATCGAGGACAGTGTGTTCCTTTTGATCAGAGTTATCTTCTCAATCACTTCAAATATACTTATGAGCTGTCAAAGACTTAGTGTTGTCTAATGATAAAGAGATGTTAAAGATGATTGTCCCTTTAATCGAAATAGAGAAGACGGAATACAAAGAAGCAACGGAACGAACAATCGTTCATAGCTGTTAGGAAACTGAAATCGCACTCCACTCTCTCTCTGTTTCGCACTGTCAATTAACATAGCTTTAGTGTCATTCTCGGAAAACGTTTTATGCATTGTATATAGCTTATCATCCGTTTTGCCTTCAGTGCATATTCTGGCAAATGAATTAATGCATCTCACCAAGCGTAAGTTGATCATTGAGATTGTCCTGATTACATTCCTGCTACAGAAAACAACTCGGAATACTTTAGAATAGAGTGCTTTTTAAGGATTTGAATAGTCCGTTCTCTGAAATCCACGATGCCATGTTTCCTTTAAATTTAATATTCTGTCGTCAATTATTCCTACTATGTATGAGGTTTCATTCAACTTGATATCCTGATTTCAGATAACAGTCATTAATTGAGATGGTTCTGTAGCTGGTTTCCCGTAGAGTTTGTTTAATTATATTAAGTTCATCATCATCAATTGTGTCATCACTGCATATTCGTCTGGCTCTTGAGGATGGAGAATAGATCGAATTACTTTCCCTACCTGGAGCAACCAAAGTCAATTCTAGTCCGTTTCTTACTTTTCCATTGAGACCCTCTTCCATGCGTTTCATTATCTTTAGATAATTTTGTAAAACTACTCTGTTTCACCACAGACCACTATAGCATCATCTATGAAAACATTTCTACAGCTTCTACCGGAAGATATACGAGGAAAAATAGTGAACGAAATTGATGGTTATTATTAGGAAAACACATTTCAGGTTTAGGCTAGACATTAGATGTCTATTGATTGTCATTTTACTGATGACTTCAAGAGGTTCACCACACACCTTGTCAACTGCTTTCTGTATTTCTCACAATACAGCAAACGCTTTCTTTTTAAAGCTTGTCAAAGGATTATGAAGAAGATTGAAGAATAAGAGGTTATATACAAGACCCGGCAAAATGTAAGATCTGATGTCGCATAACCTTAAAGGCACGTAGCCTCTTTATGTTGTGAAACATACTTCATACTTACAACACATTTACTAAAAACAATATGCGAAATGGACATGACAGTATAGGGGGACACTCCACTTAATACTTCATGATCTGAATCATACACTTCTTAAGCATTGAATTGACAATGCACCACTGAAAACAATTTTGGTGTTTATGAATTCACAAAACTACCCAAACAGTCTTATTATTCAACAACAAACAGTGATTGACAAGGTAACAACATTTTGATTAGTGTTCATATCTGTCTAAAGTAAAACAAAACACCTCTACTGTCTCAGGAGGGAAACTATTTTTAAATATCACGCAAAAACAAACATTCCTGACTTATTTCACCAAAATTATTATTCAGTTATGAATGTGTCGAATTTTATTCATTCGTCAGTATTCAATGTTTAGTGTAAGTTAAGTATCCACTTGACATTATCTTATCACTGTGATTTTCTTTTATATTTGAACACAGACGATATGAAATACAAGCTCAACTGATGTGAGGGAATAGAACATTGAAACACACACAGGTGAAAATCAGTCTTCTATTTGAGTATTAACAATCATGTTATCTTTCAGATACAATGATCAATGTTATAGTTTCGAATGTGTCTGGTATAAGAAATCGTTCTACATTTTCAACAGTTCACTTTCGGCGGAATGCATTATTTTCCTCTAATTACAATGATTTGAGAACTCAATCTGTGAAATTGAGCACAATTGATTCTATTTCAATGTACTCAATAGGGAAATCATTATCCTTATTGATCTAGACATCTATTGACAGTCAGTGTTATAATGTGGTATACAAATAGAATGGATGTGACATTGTTCAGAAGTTAAAATTTTATTTTAAAAACACGACGGTGAAATCGTTTAACAAAATGTGCTTATTGTAACAAAATCCATGTGTAATAGAGTATTTTTAGCATCCAATCAAAACAATTTGTGCTACTTTGATTGTACCCAATCAAATCAAAACAACTCATTGTTGACGAATAATCAATACATTATTACAGACAACAAACTGTTTGTTCGTAAACTTATGAGCACATGTTTTGAACTATAATTTAACCAATCACCCATTTCAGAATATCGTCTATCACATCGAAGAGAAGTTTTATCCACAGGTGTCAGGAATTTCAAACAACAGTGAATAAATTTCAGCTCATGATTTCAACAGCCAAAAGAATATTGGTTAACGATAATGTCATATACCTCCATGATTGGTTTATAATGAACATCTGATGTTATTAAATTCGATCATTCTAATGGTTACTTTGAATCATCGAATCAGAAGAGAATAACTTTACACTTCAAAAGTCTATATAAACCCGACAAATTCTATAAGAATTTGAATTATAACTTGACACGATAAGATGAGGTAAGTGTTGAATGAACATACGAAGTCAAATTGAAATTCAATTCAATGAGATACCGTTGATTTGTTTATCTGGATCATTTTAGATATAACTTTTCGCCTAGTCTATGGATACTAATTTATCTTTTCTTCCTTTGGCCTTACAAACGTTTCAACTGCAACGACATCTGCAAAAACCCTGATTTGCTCAACTATGAGAATGTCATTATTGAAAATGACACATATCGTTATGTAAGTAATCAGATACATTCTAATAGACATATTTCAGTCTCTTCATTATAAGTATTCAATGAGGATTCAACGTGATCAACCTCAACCAGTTCCGAGTGAACGTTTTAAAAATAAGGTAGATGTCATATACGTGAGTTGAATACACTTTATGATAAAAATAATTTTCCATATGTTTGCAACATTTTAGGAACATAGTCCTCAATTATCGTTTAGTTTTTACGGTAGTCACGTAAAAAATATTCATTTTCGCGACGGTGGTAAGTCATAAATTTTCTTTGAATTCAAATTATTATTGAGTTTTGTTGATCCATTTTCTGTTAATGAGTCAAAGTTGATTCCATTTTCTTCAGTGAATCAGTTTTGTGCTCCTTGTAACATGAAAAACTTCTTTCAATAATTTTTCTTCATTGTTCAACATGGTTTGACTTTTTATAGCAAACCAACTACAGTTCAGTTTTATTATTTAAAATTGTTTATTCATTCATTACAAATTTATCAATCATGTGGCATGTTTTCATCCAACAGTTCAACCTATTGTATATGTACTTGGAGGGCCTTATCACGGAGAAATTCATAATTACATAGAAAACAATGAGAAGTTTGATACTGCATTTTTGGATGAGGGTGAGTTCTTATATTATTCAGTTATTCTTTGTTTTGATCACTTTTCTCACACTTATTTTGTATAAAAGATTCAGTATTTATCTTAATGATTACAGGAGTGGTAACCAATACAAAGTGATTGTTGTGTTTGTGTTGTTTTTGCAAAAGAACGTGTGTGTATCGCAGCAAGTGTTGAATGCTGTAAAGTGAAATTGGTAAATTAAACAGAGATCTACCTGAAATTATACAATTTCATCGAATAGAAATGATAAACCATGTGATATAATTGCGAAAGTGTAAATTATCAAGCCTCCAGTCTATGAAAACTACAAAACAGAAGATATCTCATCTACACGATACTTCATGGTAGACTGAATGAATAAAAGTGATCACTTGTGCAATAGTAAGCTATGTTGTGAGAGAAGGCGGTTTGAATTATTGAAGCCTATGAATTATCAAGTTATATTTGAAGTCCTCTAGACCTTTTATAGCACTTACTTGATTCTTGAATGTTTAATGTCTCGGAGGTGCTGTGTGTTATTATTCGGTTATTGAAGACTATTTTTGTGATCATATTTGTATGATTATGCATTTCGAATCCATGCACTTCGTGAAACAGCTGACTAATGAACGTGCTTGAACAGTCCGCTAGTACAAGATGATTTACTCATACCGGAACACTTAAAACATCAATGTGACATTCATTTATTTCGGTCCAACGTACGAATTGATGAATAACGGGATCCAAAATACACTTTGTTGTTGTGTTGTCGAATACCTATTAAACGTCTATTATTCAGTTAGAAGCTTCTAGAAGGAATTTTAAAGAAGTGAAAAATTCTTCTCAGTTGATTGTGTTGAAACGTTCATCATATTGTTGAATTGATAATATTCCTTGGACTTTTCTCATGAGAGATGATTAAGCATTTAACTACTCCGGTCTATTTAAATCTGTAAATGAATACGACAACTTGTATAAGTCGGCAGTCCTTGTTAAAATGTATATTGATTGAAAGAGATAGATAATCATTATTCAGATATATAAACATCCTTTTTGGTTTTCATTATTTCAGAGGAATTATTAGGAGTCCAAAGGAATTTTTCGATAAACGTTAATGGTACAGGTGAGTAAACATTGATCGATCGTTTGATCACACGCGTGAAACTTTTACACTTACGTCATCACTCATTGTGATCACTGATACTTTGTCTGTTCATTTTAAACAAACTAAACCTTCCAAAATACTAACAAAAGAATGAAGGTGCTTCTATTCTGGCAAACGAAGGTAGAATTGAATGTGA
The DNA here is from genome assembly GCF_000237925.1 of Schistosoma mansoni. Taxonomy (NCBI): domain Eukaryota; kingdom Metazoa; phylum Platyhelminthes; class Trematoda; order Strigeidida; family Schistosomatidae; genus Schistosoma; species Schistosoma mansoni. The sequence continues at coordinate 2,081,394 of NW_017386027.1, read as the reverse complement.
AATTCACTTACCAAATCAGTACCTCCATTGAAACATTGTGAACAGTTGAAATGAACTGTGAATGACTGGATTTGTCAGGCAATAAATGAGTCGTCATGGATAATTAAAGTCACAATCTCATTCTGCTTGTTGGAAAATGAATGCAGAGATTTATTATCATTTCAGGTTTAAGTGGAACTTGATAAACAGTCTGTGTTCCAAAATTTGTGTTCTACATTGGTGACAAAGCCATTGCTGCATACATTATATTCATCTACACATCTTTTCATTGCATAGTCATTCCCAAATATTGACGTTGCAAACTGAGAAATTGTTATCTAAAGCTATTCGTTTCTCATCTACAACAAATGGACACTGAAGTCAGAATCAGTTAACCGATAGAAATCTTTATATATATATACCACCAATTTATTTGTCAAGTTCAATATGTAGACAAACACTCTTAAGATCATGTCATTCATACTGAGTGTCCATTGTTTCAAATTGAATTAATCAGGATATTGCGCGAATGTTATTACATCCCTGACTATCAGATCCCTGATGGTAAAGTAGACGATTTATTGTTTCGATAATAGTAGTACAACTTCAGAATCTAGGCATTTGACATTTGTTAGAAAGGATTCATGTCCGTCTCATTTCAATGACGTTCACTTCAATGTATTTATTATCAATCCATCTGAAGAGAGCATTTCAGATAACACAGTTAATATCCACTGAAATCTGTCCACAGTGTTACATCAAACAATAATTTGCTCATCGTTTAAATCCTAAATCCTGAATATCAATATTCTTCTTACTGTAGAGGTTACAGCCACAATGACGAGTTTAATAGACCCAAATGGGAAGGTATCGTTCCATTATGATAACGTGAGTTGCATAATTTAGTGAAAATGTGATATTGTTTCAAGTAATTCACATCATTCTACTATTTCATGTTGATCAATATTGTCAAATTAGTCTAGTTGCACTGAACACGATAGAAAGAGATCAACATTGTGTAATAGGCAAGCGGACTAGTTGACACTATTATCAATCCTCTAGTGACACTAATCAAGCAAGTGGTAGGAACAGTGAATAATCAGAAGTAAAGTTCTTTCAGAAGAAACAATAACCTGTTCGTGCCAAATAGTAACTGGCTGTGAATGCTTGCCTACTATACGGTAAGAATCATATTCTGTTGAGTTTTAGTTCATGTAGTGACGATCGACTGTTCAGAATGTTCACTGTGGAATATCCTGAGTGCAGCATCCTGTCAAATATTCACAATCTCATTTCATTTCAATAGACGGTGATATTCATCTCACAAGTTATCGCCACATATCATGATGGAGAGATAGTTCATAACACTTGACCGAATTTGACAAGAATATTTATACAGATTGGATTGAACATTCATAGAAAGTAAACTGAGAATATCAGTATGCCTAGTGTGAGTGCGATTAGTTGGCTTTTAATGAAATGATCTAAATGATGATACATTTCTCCAGTAATCATTCGATTTCATATAAATGATTGTGCGGTAGCATATCTTGTCTCAGACATTCAACAATCTTTTTTCAGATTCCTAATGAAATTGATGGAAGTAAGTTGCAATCGAAAATCCTTAGAGTAATACTTTGTGAAAGAGGTAAGAAAAATTTCAGCGAATTATTACTATTATTATTATTAGCTTTATTCAATATTATATTTTTCGGTACAAAATAGAATTTTCAGCACAATGTACTTCAGCAGGTTTCCGTTTCTTACTTCTTCGTCCTTCCTGACGATAAATATTTAGTGATCGCCACTTAGAAGTTTGCATCCCCGTCAATCGACATCTGGATAATGTACATACTTCTCGCTGAATATTGCCTTCTGCAACCATTACAACGAAAGATCTTACTCTTTTCAGAAATGCCTATGAATAGGTTGTGCGATTAATAGGCATAATGATGTATTAAAACAAACGTAATCAGATAATTTGTTGAAATATCTAGATGACAGGAACAGGTAGCCCAGATGTTTAAGCAGGCCGAATCTCGTTAAGTCTTTGATGTACGGTGAAGTACATTCTCAATCACCAGTTAGTTTTATATTACTCTCTACTTGTACCAGGTCATGAGCATGTTAATGAATAAAATCCATGTGTCTTATCAGAGAGAGCTTTCCAACAGTGAATATTATTCAGTTGCTTCTTGCGTAAAGTCAGTTCGTCGAAATGTCATTTAAGTGTTGTGGCTCATTATTAAGAATGAAATTGGAATGACTTTCGTAAACACACTGTCCAAATATTTTGGGAACTTCTTACAGTTAGGATTACCGGTAGACTCACCCAGATATGGATATATGAATAACTATATCAAACTCAAAATATATCCACTCATGTATTCACACACTCACAGTAATACAATCAAACTTGCAGTCTTTGATCATCTCAACACTCAATGTAAAAGAAAGTGTGTTTTGTATGAAGCAGAAATAAAGCAGTGCTAGTTTGAAAATGATATTTCGTCTACGAAATGTTCAATCGTCTTGCTTCACTGAAATAAACATGTGTTGTTGAGAGATGAAGCTGAGTCTGAAGAGGAGTTTTGAGTGTACGTGATTAGGTGAGATACATTGTTTATGATTGAATGTGAGAAGGTTCGTCAAATGTTCCGCCAGATGTTCTGCTTTGACAGGTTTAAGTAGCATCTAAACAATGAGGATAATTGTCATTTTAAATTCTTTGGTTCAGTCCTCACATGAGTGATTTGTACTGCAACTGATCAGTCCCTTGTTCATATATATGCACTCTGTTAGGATTATCTGGATGTTGCTTGAAGTCACAAGCATTGTGCGTAAAGATGGATGAGGAATAGCAGTGGAATCAATTACGATTTCTCAACATCAATCGGAAGATTCAATAACAATTCAAAAATGATTTAAAGCTTCATACAGTTTCACAAGTCATTGAGTATATGGACTGACTGGATAAGTGGATAACCGAATGTAAATGGGAATGAGTGGTGCTGGATTTCAGTCCTTGATAAGTCCTAAATAAGATGAAACGCGCGTCTCAGATTGATATACAAATCACCATTGTTCCTTGATTTGTAGATTTGAATGTTGCTTCCGTGTAATATGCATTGTGAAATAATATGTAAGGGGATGAACGCATCTATCCCATACGTCCAGCTGATTTCATCGTTAAATAACTCAGAAACGTAACTATTTCATTTATAATTTAACGGGCCGGTTTCAAAAATCAGAGCGAAGGAAACCACAGTTTTAAGGGCAGTCATCACTGTGTACGTAATGAAAAATTCTGCATTTCCTTGATTTGACCTTTTCTTAAATGAAGCAAACAACTAGTTTTCCTTAAAAAAGAAATTGCAATTCTTTTCCATTTGTCACACCTGGTTTCATAGATCATGTGATACCCGTTCCAGCAAAATGGATCAAAAGTGGTACTTTAGTTGAGTATGAAGCCATCGGAGGTACGTGAAATTTGATTTAATCAGCACTTACTATTTTCGCACTTGAAAACATCATTTTTGTTCGCTCAAACTTGAAAATACCATGTATCATTTAATAAATGATATCCAGGCATGTGTCTCGAATGACGTTCAACTTACTATTTATAACTACCCGTTGATTCGTTGTTGATTACTAAGAATGAATAGCGACCGATTTTCAACAACATTAAATTTTTCTTCTTGATGAAGTTTACTTGAATATAAAGTCACAAAATGAATGATGGAATGCTTTCGGTTTCGAAAGAACATTAGGTGTCAGTGAGCGATTGTGCATTGACAAGGAAGTGTTTGTTATTATCTTGATATATATGATGTAGAACTTTTCTGAGTCATTGAAGTTGTCATTGACGATTAGAAGAACGATGTCACTTTTCCTTTGTTGTTTAATGAAATCAACATAGTTCAATGTAAATTTTGTTTCTATGAACAACCGAGTTAATGGCACTCATCTCATTCACAAAAACGATTTCATGGAAAGAAAGTTTAAAACCATCAAAGTCCATTGCAATACGCTTTGCTGAACTCAGTGACAACGTAGTGTGCACATATCTGAATGTGAACAGTTATTAAAAGTGAACAATTTCCCCTTGTCAAAAAATCGTCACTTGTTCTTTGTACTCAAGGTAATTTCATTCAATCCAAAAATGCAGTCTTGAAATAGAAGAGAAATTGAAGTGTACTGAGTTTTGCATGATGCACCATGTTGACCATTTACCACCGAATGGATAAGTCACTGAACTCAGAAATCACCATCACGTCATTGAGTTATATTTACAGGTTTCTTATCTCTCTGTTCTTTTATTCATTAACTTTAAATGAATTCAGCCTATTCTTTCCATAGAAATTTGTTCGCAATACAATACAAGTGAAACATGTCAAAGTGCAAAGACATCGAATATGGCATGTATTTGGTGTCAAAAAGGGAAGAAATGTATAGAAAGTAACGATCAGAACACTCATGGCTTGAAAGTGAATGACTGCCGTGTTGAGGTTGGTAATTGGTAAACTTCATATGCCGTTTGCAATAACCTCAAATTTCACATTCTCAGCAAATGTTTTTACTGGAAAAAATACTTTCATTGCTATCAATAACAATCGGCATGTTAGCCATCCTCAGCGACTAAATAAAAGCTTTGTATAGGTTGACGACATATGCGTACATGCTTCGTTTTCGTGAAAACAGTGAACAATGAATCGAAGCATCGCTCACCATCATCGTTTCAAAGCAAATTATGTTTTCAGCTCAGTGAATAAACCGTAATTTCGAAAGTCCTAAATGTAATCGTAGATGTATGTCAATGGTAACTATATACCGATAAAACCAGGTAAAGTGAAGAAGCGTAAACAGTTAAAAGTTGTGTATCACATTGGGAGAATTAGTGAAAGTATATAGACTACCATTGTCGAATTCCGAAACAATGATTTATGATACTCTGTAGAAAAATATATAACCTCAATAGATTGGTTCAATGAAGCTATCAGTTATAAGGCTGTTGATTTATATCCGGTTTGTGTTTAGATTTGACAGTTAGAACACGTATTTCATTATATAATCGAGCCGCTAACTAGCTGTAGGATAGTGTTTGCTAAGCATACTGATTGTCAAATCGCTAAAAAATAACCTGAAGGATTTTACGTATGTAAATTATGCAACGTTTTGTGGAATGAATTAAAAGAATGATATTTGATGTTTAGTAATCAATGCTTCTGATTATATCATTTAGAAGAAGTCGGATGTCAACGATCTGAATAGTTCAACAACTATGGAACACAGTGAAACAACATTGGGGATCAGTGAGGTTCAGGTTACTGAAAACCACATAAAGATTACGGAAGAAACAGACCAAAACTTGGTAAGTATTTCATACTTCTTAAAAACTGATAGTTCTTGTTTTTCTTCAGAATATGACCACAAGGACAACGGAAGAAAATAAGCAACACAAGTCACATTGGTACTTGTACGTTGTTATTCCTTTGGTCGCCTCTCTATTTCTTATATGCATTGGTTGTATAATTTGGAGATGGTTACTTAGAAGAAAAAGAAGTAATGAATGATCATTGAAAAAGTGTTATAAATTGCTTTGAAAACTGTGAACAAGTTGTCTCAATTCTGTTTTTCCTTAAAATACTTTAGAATTTCATTTGTCTTCTTATTAATTTGGACAGTTATTTCATCATACTTTGTACATGCTTTAGATTGTTTACATGATAGGTGATGTTATCCTTTTTTATAAAATATTAAACACTGTTTTCAGCATTTGCGTTATCGCTTTCATATAGTTCAAGGTGCATAATATCACATGAGTTCTACAAATTTAACTCGTAAGTACGTGGCATTACGCATAAGTGATTTCGTGATCATTGCACTCAACTATGAGTCCGGTGTGAGTGTTCATTTTGATGGAGTGATCTGTCGAAACACTTTATCAATACCTAGATAAACACTTACGTATTTCGTTACTTGATTAATACGTATTAGGTAAATGGTGAGCGACAAACTATGGTTATAGAGGTGTCATCAAGACGGATTATGATTTCTTCCATGATTTTATTGTTCATATTTGTATAATACGGTCAAGAGCTTCTTTAAATCTTTCTCTTAAAAATGATGTTAACTAGAAGTTTTTTATTCATCAACATCACAAAAGAGCCTTACGGTTTGAATGATAGGCCATAGCAACTGATAGACTGACTAGTCTCAATTCAAGCTTAGTCCATGATTTAACGTAAATTCGCTCTCCTATCACAGTTACTTTATGGACTACACGTTGAATAACTCAGATTTGGTCATACTGTGACCTGTGTGTCTACAAAATATTAGGCTGCATTAAGTCATTATTCCATTCAAGCAGAAGCTTATAAGAATATTTAAAGAAAGTAAAATGTTCTGTTCATTATTACTTCCAAATGAATGTCATTAAACTGTTAGATACCTTTATTAACACAATAGGAGAACACATAGAAAAGACGGCCGTTTATTCTTCAGATGAAATGTTCTATTTTCTATAAATGATACTACTTCAACTGACAATCACAAACCTAATTTTGATTGCTTCATTGTATGATGCTGTGGAAAGGCATCATATAACCAGTCACATTCTGTTCACACTGATAAGCAGTGATCAATGACTAACTGAATTGAATGACATCCATCGAAATGTAATATTTGGTTCGGAATTTACTTTCTCTCTCTCACATTTATTCCACTGATCGGTTATTATTTGTTCGTGATAATTCACAATATATTCCATTGTTTAACAAGAACATATTCAATTCTACATGCTGATTGACAATACATTATTACTTAGCCTAAAAAATGATCATTATACAAGCAATCAGTTCATGAATATATATACCTGGTCCCGTCCGTGACAATTTGTACTCTTCATTGATGAATGAATGAAATTGCGAGTAAGAAAATTTATTACCGTTTGAAAAGCAAGGAAACCGATTGGAATATCAATCATGATGTGCCCTAATAGTGAGTAACATTGTGTGTCGCAGTTATTCTCAGAGTTCTAATGAAAAGCAGTGATCAAAACAGTGCGGATGCATAACCGAACGCCTTCAGCTAGGTGAGTCCATTGAAACAAATGTCGTCGGCATACAATCAGATACTACTTAACCGGATGTTAGTAATTAGATGAGAAAATTAAAAATTTCCATCTTTAAATATTCAGTAATTATTAAGTGGATTAAATAGGAATTATATATTTGTAAAATCTCAGCGAATGAATTTGTAGTAAATCCAACGTTTCGCCTGGCAATCTGATCCAAACTTTTTCAAGGAATCATGATCAAACATCAAAATTATCGAATATAAATAGGTAGTATATGGTTCTCCGGGTTCATTATACACTGAATAGGTCATCCAATCAACGATTAACAATAAGTCTAAACTCGGTATGTGTAAGAGATAAGCGATGTGAAATGATGAGTGTTCATAAAACATAATTGTATAGAAAAAACGTAAGTGGTGAGAGGAGAAAATTACATTCACACTAGATAATGGGACTTATCAGTGATTTTATAAGGAAACCATACAATTTGTAATATATGTGATATGGATCATATCTGTCACAGTATGTATAACATGAAGATAATTAAACAAAATAAAAGAGTGAGATTTGAAGAGGGTAATTTTGAAACTGTACGTATGTGTCATATTTTAATGTTCCAATGAATTCTTTAACAAATTCCGATAAGACAACAGATTAGAATCATTGAGTGTAAATTGTTGTCATTTTTAGGTAAAACGAATTAGATAAAAAACATTAAGGAGTTCTGGTTATTACTTATTAATGATTAGCTGCCATGGCACGGCTAATTGTATTCCATCTCTCCTAATAATATTGTTTGGATTAGCTCAAATGTATAGGGCTTCAGCTGTTTGTCTTTCATTGTAAGAATTGAAATCTTTTTGAAGGATTTTTGTATGAACAAAATCAATTGTATGACCCGATTCTATCGAATGCAATGCTATCGCTGATTTGTTTTCCAGTTTCCTTATATCATCTGAGGATTTAGGAATGTGTTTCAAGCATTGTTTGTGTTCCTTCACTCTCACATCCAGTTGTCTTGATGTTTCACCTATATACGTTGCATTACAGTCACTACATTTGATTTCATAGATACAATTTTCATGTTCTTCTTTATGAATTGGTTCTTTAATTCTTACTAATTTTGATCTTAGAGTATTGTTTGTTCGAAAAATTACTCTTATATTTTGATTATTTAAGATTCTTCTAATATCTTCTGAAACACCTTTCCGATATGGGATCACCACTGTGTTAACCCATTCCTTTTTCTGTAATCTTTTTGTATTAACAATGTCGTCTTTTCTTTCATTCTTAATTATTCTTTTAATTAAATCTTTTGAATAATTGTTCATCATTAGGCTAGATGTAATTAAATTTATTTCCCTTTTCATATCGTTTGGTTCACTGACAAGTTTTTGAGCTCATGTAATCATATTTTTGACTACTGTCACTTTTGGTCGAGTGTGGATGTGCCGATTTAAAATCTAGAAATTTTCCTGAATTTGTCGGCTTTCGGAATATACTAATTTTTAAGCCATCATAATCTTTCCTTTCAACTAAAAAGTCTAGGAAAGGTAATTTGTTTTCAGGAGATTCCAACTGTTTGGTGAACTTGATTTTTTCATCAAAGTTGTTGACAAGTTAAAACAGTTCATCCAAATGGTCCCGTTTTATAATGACAAAGGTGTCATCTACATATCTTAACCATACTTTTGGTGCCTGAGAACATATTGAGATGATTAGCTGACAACTGATGATTACACACATATGAATCCCAGAATTTCTCTACTGGTGACAAATGTTTTTTCGGTGAAGTTATTGATTCTTAAGAAGATAATGATTTTTGTACCTCGAACATTTTGTTACGATGTTGGTTTTTGTGAGCCCCCGAATGCCCTGGTACGGTCGAGAGTGGAGAGAGTCTGCTCTTCCTCTCCAAATCCTCTTACATGGCCACGCGTACATAGCCTCTGTCAGAGAACTCCCACTCACTGCCTCTTGCCACTGAGGTTCTGTTAACGAAATTGAGAGAACGAAAACCGAATCTCCGACAGGAGCTTTAACCGGGTTGGTGGACATGGAAATTCCACCTACGGGAGTCGGAAAACCCTGATTTCAAACCGATGGTGCACATAGACTGGCTTCAGTATCCTGAGGGAACAAATGATATATGAACCAGTTGTTGGTCACCAATTACCATGGGACTGCATCTCCTCTCGATGTTCCACTGCCTTGTGGATCAGACCTTTAGGTCTAAGGCTGCGAGTGTGGGCCCCTAATAAGACCACATGCTTTGGATTGGGCACATTGGCAGCATCACATCCCTCACATAAATCAGATAAGATTTGTGCGGCGCATATGTATCTGGCACTTCTTTGTACCAATATTTATGTGTTTAAACAAATAATAATAATCGTTTTTGTGACTAATAGCAACTATGTCTAATACATCGAAATTTCAGTATTGGTCTGTGAGGATTATTATGTTTGTAATTAAGACCATGAACTGATTGATGTTAGATTCCGCTCGCGGGATCGTAGATACGCAGTGCTGAAGAGTCTCAAATTAGAACGAGACGGCGGTTCAGTGCTTCCAAGTTTTTAATTGTGTTTTAATATCGATCGGTTCACGATCTCAATCAAAATTCGAATTTGTTCCGAAACTTCATATGTCAGCCAGTTGTTTGTCAAAACGTTGAATCCTCTCATCATATTTATTTTTTTTTGTCAATCTCTTGTAACTAATCCTGTTAACAACGTTGTTTATGAATTTTATTTTTGATTTCAGCAAAGATGTAGGACAGCAACTGGGTCAACATCTATGTAAACTTGATCCATTTCAATTTCAAAGAATGAACATGATTTATAAACGAGTATGTCTGTCAATTGATACTATAAAGTTGATTCATTGATTGGTCAACACATGCAGTTTTATAAATGTCATTTTCTTAACCTCATAGTTATTTCAAAGTATTACCATATTGACATTACTATGGAGGCTTCTTCGACACTACGGCGTGCCTGAGAAGATAGTCAATATCATACGGAACTCCTATGATGGATTAAACTGTCAAATCGTCCATGGAGGACAACTTACCGACTCAGTCGAGGTAAAGACGGGTGTTAGGTAAGGTTGCTTAATCTCACCCTTTTTCTTTCTTCTGGTTATCGACTGGATTATAAAAACGTCAACATCTGGAGGAGAGCACGGGATACAGTGAACAGGCAGGATGCAGCTGGACGATTTAGACTTCGCAGATGATCTGGCTCTTCTATCACAAACGCAACAACAAATGCAGGAGAAAACGACCAGTGTAGCAGCAGCCTCAGCAGCAGTAGGTCTCAATATAAACAAAGGGAAAAGCAAGACTCTCCGATACAATACAACATGCACCAATCAAATTATACTTCACGGAGAAGCTTTGGAGGATGTGGAAACCTTTACATATCTGGGCAGCATCATTGATGAACATGGTGGATCTTGTGCAGATGTGAGGGCGAGGATCGGCAAAGCAAGAGCAGCATATTTACAACTGAAAAACATCTGAGACTCAAAACAATTGTCTAGCAACACCAAAATCAGAATTTTCAAAACAAATGTCATGACGGTTCTACTGTATAGGGCGGAAACTTGGGGAACTACGAAGGTCATCATCCAGAAGATACAGGTGTTTACTAATAGTTGTCTACACAAGATACTTTGGATCCGTTGATCAGACACTATCAGCAGCATTCCACTGTGGGAGACAACAAACCAGATTCCAGTGGGTACAATTTGAGGAAATCACCCAATTGCCTCACGAGACAAGCCCTCACATTGAATCCTGACGGCCAAAGGAGAAGAGGAAGATCAAAGGACACATTACGCCGAGAAATAGAGACAGACATGAGAAAAATGAATAGAATTAGAAAAGAAGACTCAGGACAGAGTGTGTTGAAGAATGCTGGTCGGCGGCCTATGCTCCATCGGGAGTAACAGGTGTAAGTAACTAAGTAAGTATGACCATCTTGCGAGAACGATCCTTTATCTTTGAATCTTTTCTGATTTATTGATTTTTTTTCGTTTATTTGTTTCTTCCTACCATATATCATTTCAAAGAAACCCGTTAGACAATTTGGTGAAGTTCTTGAAAGTAGGACGTCTAGCCAACTCCATAATATTTTAGTAGCAATGTGTAAGTACTATCAATCTGGTATAATTTTTTTTATCGGGTAAATATAAGAGTTTTTATTGAATGGATCTCATTTTCAGCGTATATATCATTTACCTCATTTTGAATGCTTAAGAAAATACCTCCTGAATAACTACAGCATAATCCATGAATATTCACCTCATCCAAATAAGTTGTTAATAGGTATATGTAAACATGTTTAACAGTTATACTATATAGTGATATATATGTATAACTCCACGTGGAGTTCCTCTGGAGCTACTGCTAGTTCCAGATAAAAGAAAAGGGTTTAGTATAGGGTTAGCGACCCCATCCCATAGAAAACTAACTCTCTAAGAAAACACAGTAACCCGAAAAATATGTATCTACTGTTATAAAAATCACGTAAGAATTAATCAAAATACATAAACTATGGATTCGCTGATGAGATTTTCGATGAAAATAAAAACACAATGGTGGAGAAGCTTTGTAGCTAAGGTGGATGATTTTGATGATAGCTCATGACCAAACCATCCAGCTCAGTGAACAAAGCTCTATTAAAAAAAAACAATGTTTTTTTGGTAAGTTTCTGTTATTATGTAAATGATCCAGTACAATAAAAGCTCTATTTCATTAGTCGGTTATCTACAACGTAGGACCAGGCACATTTATGCATCGGTCCAAGTTGCCATACCTCGTTAGCACAACAAGATCAACACCGGATTCATAGAAGTAGTTAATCTAGTGGTGGTAAAATATAAAATATAGGTTGTAAATAAGGATATATTACAGGAAGAAAGGCAGATATGAAGCAATTTTAATCTCAAGGTTTAAGGGAAGATAAAGAGTGTATACACATACGCCATTTTGGTTGATTCTGAGCCATATCACCTAGAGTCTCCAACCATTGGTTAAGATAGTCACGATAGTCAGGTACTAATCAACCACCACTTCCTATTTTTGATCAGGTGAGGGATATGCTTCTTGACGTGTCTTGTATAGTGTCGACATGAAATACATAGTTTACTTGGCATAAATAAAACACGAAAATTACCTGATTTTTATTCATCTACTTAAAATCATGGTAAACAATTTTGTGGTTGAAAATAAACCTTAATATTTAAAGCAACATCTAAGAAATCTTCGTTTTCATAAGCTTGTCTCAGCCGTCTGAGGCGATTGCTATCCGGATCTAAAAGCTAGAGCTTTAAATCCCAAAAAAATATGCCCAGCCACTCCTTTTACACTGGCCAACTTCAGGGTCAACTTGTTAATAATATGGTGACGTAATTTGATTAATGTTTAATTATTTTATCTACACATCTTACCATTGTCATTACCATTGTTATCACACTTGCTAACCTTTCTAGAGAAATTTATTCAGCATCCATCCTCATCTACTATATCTGACCTAATTCATATTATTCTATATATTACGTAATTTCTGATTTGTAATCCCATTTTTCTATCTCTCACCCCCATGTCAACTATATATATTCTGATCATTTATCTCACAATTTCATTTCACTTATAAACTGATCCAAGTTAACACTTTATATATTAGTCATTCCAACATTAACGATTTTATTAGATTTTATATTCAGATAGGGGTTTTGTGGAGATTTCAGTATTTTCATAGTTCAAAGCATGAGTCAATTGAAGGTAGACCATCATGGAAAACCTGGAAGCACTGGACGACCGTTTCGTCCTATTGTGAGACTCCTCAGCAGTGCGCATCCACGATCCCGCCCCGCTAGACTCGAACTCAGGACCTATCAGTGTAGCGCAACCGCTTTACTTCTGGCACCACTGAGCCGGCCGGCATCCGATGGTGTTTGTGTCTAACTTCAACCAATCCACGAAGTTGAGCAACTGCTCATCAAATGGTCTTCAGTGCGTTCCTACCTCACAACAGACGTGATTTGAACTCCACTGCTTCTCACTCCTTGGTGGTCTAGCTTCAATTGACTCATGCTTTCAACTATGAAAATACTAAATCTTCACAAAACTCGTTCTGATTATAATTCTAGTTAAACATAAAACGTTAGGCCAGTTAAATATTCACAATTAAACGATTAGCTAATTTTCCATATTTAGTAAACACGAGGTAAGTGAACAAACTAAATCACCATTTGTCAGCAATAGCATACATCAGGTTGGTAAAGCGAATACATCTGTAAAAACCGTTTCTACGTGCTAAAGTATGTCTATGACAGTTCCTGGAATTCTTGGAACACAAAAAAATATACAAATATCATCTTGCAATTCTGCTTGGAAAATTGTATAAAGTGTAGAGTACTATAGCTTAAAAACCAATCTTGAAATGAAAGTTTTATACATTCAATTTAATAAAGATCTGTTCAGTGTTTATTTTACTACTAACTGATACCGACCACATATTCAATGAGAGGTAAAAGAAAGTAAAGAAATCAATTGTGCTCAACATGGTTAATAGTGTTAGAATTGAATCCATGGTGACTAGTTTGGTATACTTCAGGTGACATTTCTGCTACCTTTATTTTATAGTTAAAATAATGAGTCAGTTGAAGCTAGACCACCATGGAAAACCTGAAAACACTGGACGGCCGTTTCGTTCTATTATGGGACTCCTCGGCAGTGCGCATCCACGAACCCACACTCTAGCTTCAATTGACTCATGATTTAAATTATGAAAATACTGAAATCTCCACAAAACCCCTTCTGAACCTTTATTTTAAACAGGATGATTGATCCAGTATCACAATTATCAAATGATACTCATCGTTGGCTTGACGTTTTATTGAGTTCTGTTGTGTAGTTCAGTACAACTCCTATCTATGTATATTTAATTTCAGATAATTATTCTATTAACAAACCAATGTACTTTGCAACGTTAATTCATGATGAGCTTCATAAAGAACACATTGATGTTCTGGGTGTTCAACGTTTCCTACTTTTCCGTTCTGAAGTAAGTTTATACAGATTACGTAAAACATTTTCAATGTTAACATTTATTCAATTTATTTGGACGGAAGTATAAAAGTGAGAGAACTATTCGAATCTTGATAATTTGTATCTACATAGATTCACATGTCTTTCAAACCATGTGAATCATATAGTAAACACATTTTTCTGGGGTTGACAAATAATCATTTGTGCTGTAATGAATTCGACAGTCTAGAAGGTAAAAAGAGAGGGGAATACCTAGTGAGCGGATTCATGTCAGCTATTGAATTTCAGATCCATGTTTCCGTGACTTCATGGATATGCTTTAAAACAGAGGTTTTGTTTTTGGACCCTAGTAGGTTCTTGAATGTACACTATTGAGTATTATTGTATTGAACAAGAACACAAGTGAGGACAATCGAATGCATTGAAGGACAAGCGTTACAGACCATCTCACTAAATTCTGATAACCATACAACAAAACAGTTAACAACCAATTGTCTCAATGTTCACTGTTCCTTCTGTAAATATCAGTTCATCTTCTTTAATTCCATTGTTCGTGCATTTTCCTACCAATCACCCTTCATTTCGGTTCTTTTCTTATTGGTCTTCTGCCAAAATACATTCTATGTCTGACCATCACCATATACTACTTATATGGATATAAGTAGACCACACTACAGTATCATACTGGAGCGAAATACATCTGTGATGCTATCTGGTTTTCTGTAGATGTCACCTCAGATCGGTTTATGATATCAATAACAATCATAAATTATTTTTAGACTGTGATCAGCATAAGTCCTTTTTCTCTCCGTTGTTGACAGAAGAGCTTTATCGGCGAGACTAAACTATACTGCCGTGCCAATCAGAAGCTTTCGCGGGTTTTCAAGGTCACAGCGCTAAGTTCGGTACCTGATGTTTATTTATGGTCGGTGTACAGCCGATTTTAGGGAAGACGTGATAATTCAGCATCTACAAGGGAAGTGATCATAAGATTTTGGCGCTAAATTCAATTATCCATTTGGATAAATAGAGTTTTGGCATTATAGCTGATGTCAGTTCGTGATGAAAACCCCAAGTATAATTCCTAGCCTTAACCATGAACTGTAAATCATAACTAGAATTCTTCACACAGGTTTATAAGCCTCATTTGGTCTTAGTTATTATGTTGACACACTCTCAGGATCACTCTAGCGTCGCTCAAAGGTCGTCCATAACTTATAGTCTCACCCTTAACCCTAAACCCTAAATCTTAACTCTAACCCTAAACCGTAAACCATACCAATATACCAACAACATAGAAGCTATGTGGTCGAGGCTAAAAGAATTTTTGAGACTTTATCATCGTTTCAGAGGTCAACTACTATGGAGCCATATGGACGTGTTCTTGTACCGTATGCACTATGATTTTGGAACTTTTGAACGTATATCTGACTTTGAGAAGTTTTTGAGTCATGTAAAAGAACAGTATCTCCTTTAATTTTTGAGTTTTGTATTATTTATATCGCTGTATACTAACAGTCTTCTGATTAGCTAATATTTCTCAAGGTCATTTAAGATTCGTTCAAAGGTCGGCAGTATAGTTTAGTCTCGCCGGTTTATCTTTTTTACATGGTCTCAATACAGAAGCTAAGTGATTCCAGTTTTCAACCTGTTTACATATCACTAATCATTTCAAATGATGAGATTCATGTGATCAATATATTGTTCTAAGCTGGTGAATAATTTTTGTCCACTGACAAATTCGATATTCTAGAACGTTAACAAATGAGATAACACAGATTTCGAACTTGGCGAGTTACTTAAACCTTTGAACTGATTATTTCTCCTACCACCTAAATATTTCGACAAGTTATATTTTTATGTATTTACATATCATTTATGAGGATTCTTTGCACGACCTTTTCAGTCAAGTTAGCGTCAAATCACTTAACGATGTTAAAAATTACAATCCGACACTTCAGGATCGCTGGGAATATGTGTTGAAGAGAATAACGGTTAATCAAGTATCGATTCTCAAACTGTTATTTTTCAAATTCCCATCACTAAATGGTATAGAGGACTATCTTAAATCAATACTAAATGCAAACATGTAACGTATATGTGGTTGAAAAATAATTCCAGAATCATAGTTGAATGACTTATATGACGATTATTTAGTATTGTCGTGTGGTTACTTATTTTCACATAAGTAGTATATGGTGTAAATCAGGTATAGAATGTATTTTGGCAGATGCTCGATTACAAAAGAATAGGAACGAAGCACAATCAGTATGGAAATGCATGCATGACTGATATTTGCAGAAGGAACAGTCAAGATTGAGACAATTGATTGTTATTTTGCAAGTTAACTGTCAACTGTATGGTTATCAGATTTTTGTGAAACGGTCTATAATTTGTGCTTAAATAGATTCGATTGTCCCCGCCTGTGTTCTCATTCACTACAGTATTGCCACATGTCTTATATGTTTGTCATCAGTAGCGATCAAGCAATAAGAAAACGTACGGCATCAATGTAGCCTAATTTGCAAATAGTGTTAATCAAAATCTGTATGTTTTAAGTTCTTAGACGACAGTCTCAAGTGTGCAACACACTTGAATAAATACAAATATGTTTGTTTTATCGATAGTTATGTGACTCTGGACTGCCTACCATATGCACTTACTGTTTTCCTTTATGAACCACTACTTCGTTGTTACTGCCTCTAATGGTTTACTTGAAACTATACGTGGCAATCTAAATATATATGAATATAACTTTCTATCATTACTGTCTAATCAAAATGTGACTAATTTTCTCGATTAATCCTCATTAGAGTTAAACTTTCATTATTGATGTAGGAATATTTGTGACATTAGATGTGCTCCATCGCTTATTATTGATCATTGTTATTCTAAATCTACTCCATCAATATGGCAAGCTTAGAAAGAGAATATTAAAACATCAAATAGAGGAAGTTCAATACAGGAATTACTCAAAATAAAATGTCCAAGATTTGAAGAATATACTACGTACGTCAAACTGAGATTCATTCTTACTTACTTACTTACGTACGCCTATTACCCCTCGTCGAGGAGCATAGGCCGCTCACCAGCGTTGTCTATCCAACTCTGTCCTGAGCCTTCCTTTCCAGTTATTTCCAGTTATTACTCATCCTTTTCATATCTACTTCTATTTCACGACGTAATGTGTTCTTCGGCCTTTCTCTTTTCCGCTTCCCTTCCGGATTCCAAGTAAGGGATTGCCTTGTAATGTACATTGGTGATTTCCGTAATGTGTGTCCGATCCACTTTCAACGTCTTTTCCTAATTTCCTCATCAGTGGGAAGCTGGTTTGTCCTCTCTCACAAATAACTTATTCGAAAACACAATTAATGTTAACACTTATTCTACATTCTGCTTTGACATTTACTTTTCTACTGAGACTATTGTAGAACGTTTTGACCAACAAACATTCCTACAATTAAGCAGACATCATAGTAAAAAGAAACAATTTACAAATAGGGAAAATCCGCTGAAGTTGAGAAGCCAAATTATCTGACGAACCAAGAAATAAAACACCTGAATCCAGTGTCTACTAAGAAACTCTTATCTCGTAGAAATTTTTCAGTTAGGTGGGAAATACGATAATGTCGAGGTTAAGTTGAAAATTTTGGAACTTGAATAAAATTTTTATAAGCCTATCCTCCAATTTCGTACCCGCAAGTTTTAAGAAGAGTTGTATCTCAAATTGTACTGAAATTGAGGTCTAAAAATGAATACAGTCTCTTAAGGTGTCTCAATGTTTATGACCTGGAGAAATTCAAACCTCTTTCTTAAGAAGTGCGCTGACATTATGTGCGATCAATACAACAGCAGTTTTAACGAATCTTTTTATGCCAAAAATGTGAAGAAAGATAAAGATAATTCCTATAGCAAAGAAAGTATTTAGAGGTGAAAAGGCTAAATTGAGACAATAGCAGTAACTCATTTTTGTCTTGGTTGTTTGAATGTTCTCATTCACGTTTGAGACTGCAATTGATCAGCCTCTTATTGGCATGTGTGCATTCTATACGGATTGTCTTGATATTGCACTGGAGTGAACATCAAATCTGAGATGCAGGTACATCCAGCTGACAAGTTTTAAACAGAATGGATCGCGCATTGTGAGTTCCACTACTAGCCACCATTCATCTCTGCTTGAAATAGCAATAGATTTAATCTTCCTCAAGACTATCGGAACACCATTTGTACCAATGCTTAAGCCAGTAATAAAAGAGTTATACCCATCCATATTAAATTATTTACAAATGCAAAATACCTACCCTGAATACTGCTGTTGTTTTGCATCATAATATGATGTTCGGTTTGGAAAAGCGTATGAAGTATGTTCTATGCTCGTTTCTATACGATATCTCTTGATTTGACTTTCAAGGTGGGTCACTTCAATAAGGATAGCTGGTTAACTGGTTGACTATGTTTTTATTTCACTGGAAAAGAAAACATTATTCTATGTTCAGTGCAAAGTGTTTTTAATCAATAGTTAAGTTCTGCTAGAAGGAACTGATTTTCCTCTTAACGTTTTCATGTTTTTATTCTGCATGACATACTAGTTATAGAGAACAGTTTTATCAGTTTTATGGGTGATCTCACTGTATGTAAACCAATTTCAGTCTCTTTAGGTTCTTTAGTAATGAATGAGTTTCCCTTAAATGATGTTCTTTTCCAAATAGTCTGACAGCTAATTCTTCTAAATGTCGAAGTAACAATTCATTCCTGAAACCAGAGCAAAACATAAACAAACTATTGGAATCCTATAAAAGTTGTACTATTCCAGATCGTGTACAAAAACCGTCGAAGGTCTTTTATCTTGGTGCAATGATCCCGTCTTATCTCTCTTGGTCTTCTCATGTTTTACTGTTATCGATGAAAATTTTCCGTGTGACTTGCTATATAAACGAGCTACGTGTTTTTCACATTAGTGGACATTTAGTTTTACGATTTGTAGGTTTTCGTATACTACTTATAATTCTTTAATCTTCTTCATTATTCTTTCCATTTGAAAAAAGATTTTTATTTATTGCGCAAACTGCTGAAGGCAGCTTTCAGGGTGTGTAATAAATCTTTTGAGGTTATTTTTATAGTTCTAAATAAATATTTAAAATCATGCAAACTCCTGTCAGGTGTTATCTAATCAGCTACTATTCATCCACTACATTCTTATCTTAATTCTTGTATATCTTCTGGTGGAACGAAACGATAATATATTAGAATCCATACTCTCAAGTGAAGGTATAAAAGCCTCCAAATGCCCTGGTACGGCCAAGAGCGGTGAGAGTCCGCTCTCCCTTTCGAAATGCTCTCACATGGCCACGCGTATACAGCCTCTGCCAGCGAAGTCCTACTCACTGCCTTCTCGCAACACGGGTGTTGTTTACGAAATAGAGAGGACGAACAGCGAACGGCCGGGGCTTTAACCGAGTTGGTCGACACGGAAAGTCCACCTAGGGGGAATTGGAAAACCCTGATTCCAAACCAATGGTGCACATGAGCTCCAATATTTTACATTTTTTTACTTCTATGGAACAAATAAGCCATCTTACAGATATTCATCGACAATTTCAATGGATTTACAGTTTTCATACAATTTCTATTAGATCACTGTATCTGTGTAAAGATTGAACTAACATTCCATGTTCAGGGTTAATTTTAACATTGATAGGGTAGATACATCATTATTGGCTTGTAAGTACCGTTTTGTATGTTCAAACCTCCGAGCGAATCCTACAATTTATTCCGATATATATCATTTGAATTAAAGGTTGGATTACATTTTGTACCTAATATTGGTTATTTTATTGAGAATAGTTATAAATTACCGTTTATCTACGTTTATGGTTCAGAAGGAGTTTTGTGGCGATTTCAGTATTTTATTCGTTGAAATCATGAGTCAATTGAAGCTACACCACCATGTAAACCAGGAAGCACTGGAAGGCCATTTCGTCCTATTATAGGACTCTTCAGCAGTGCGTTTTGCCTTGTATTTTTGTTGCAACTACATTTTAATGACAAGTATAAGTCTTATTTATGATTCTAACTTTATTATATTTCAGATAGATTTGCATACAATAGATAAGGTGTATAAAGCTAAATATGGAATATATCTGTCGGATGATGTGAAACGAATTTACTATGATGAATATGCTGATGCTTTGTTAAAACTTTTGAAAAAAGAAGAAATCCCAGATATATATCAACATTCAATACCATTACCATTACCTCCATTACTTCACACGATTGAAACTTGAATGATGTTCATCCTCTTTTATAACTTCGTGGACTTTTTTGAAATAAGTTGTATGTAGGGACAAGTTCTTGACGTTTGTGTTGCTTACAAAATGTCATTAGTAAAGTTATGTAAACGAATTATTCTTTTGAATTTAACGTTTGATAAAATAAAAAAATAAATACCAGTCAGTTAAAACAAATTTGTTTAAAGTGTAGGGACAAAAACTCTGACCTGGATGGTTTGATCGTGGACATATCATCGTTCTTCTGAATGACATCATCAGTGAAAACTTCAGGTAGAAGTGAAGTATTCGAGTTCCTTCACATACAGCTCACAGCTTGTCTTGTAGACCTAGGTGTTCATTGGTTTTTGTTGACCTTAAACCTGTCGTTGTTTACTTCTTTATCTTGATTGTATCTCTCATTGCTTGAATTTATGGTTTGTGTTTGTGTCCGTACACGTTTCCTCTATCATAAGTGAATAACGAGGTCTTCGATGACAAAATTTGCAATGACAAAGGAGTTAAACAACAAACTATCATTCATAGATGTACTAGTCACCAGAACCGATACAAAAAAACTCGAGACTAATATACATCGGAAACCTATCTACATAGATCAACTTCTGAATTACAATAGTAACAACCAAAGAACGCGTAAAAGTAACTGTGTACAAAATTTATTCAAGAGGGCGAGAAAACGATACAGCACAATTGCCGCGCTGTGAAAAAAGACAAAATATCTACCGATTGTCTTTCAAATGAATGACTATCTTTGCAATTTCATCAAAAAACCAACAAAACGCGTCAGCAGAAACGAAGTGTTACGAGGGAACTGAAGACATTTGGTTGATTAAAGCCTTTTTACTGTACATCAATTTAACTGTGTTTTTTGGATGTGTTTGTTTTACTTAACCTTTGGACTTGTTTGTTTATATCATTATTTTCGGACATTTTGATTTCTTTTGTCATTGGTTTGTTATTTGGGAGTTTTTGGAGTTTTGGTTCTCTTGCCTACTTGGATTCGTGATTAGCGAATATCGACGGACAGTATTTCAATAATTGGAACGGGCAAAATCTCATAATTGGACGAAAAACGAAGTCACGTACGGAAAACGTCAAACGGATAATTCTACCATTTATAAAAGCCATATCAGAATTTATTGAAGCCATTTGCAATAAGCGTGGTACAAAAACCAACAAAGTGATTTCAATCACTCCTGTGCAAACCGAAGGACAAAATGACAAAAGAAGAAAAAGCAAACATTATCTACAAAATAAACTGTTCCAATTGTGTAAAACACTACATTGGACAAAGTGGACGCGCTCTTCATCTTCTCCTGCACGAACATCAATAAGCCGTCGAATGCCGTTACAACAGACTAAGTTGTATCGCGTAAACATGATCAGCGATCAACAATACAGAACTTTTTATTATTTTATTTTATTTAAACACATAAATATTGGTACAAAGGGGCATCGAATACATATGCGCCGCACAAATCAAATGAGATTTGTGTGAGGGCTGTGATACTGCACAGGTGCCCAGACTGAAGCAGGTGGTTTTCTTACAAGACCACAACCGGAGCCTTTGATCTAAAGATCTGATCCACAAGGCGGTGGAGCATCGTAAGGAGATGCAGTCCATTGTAGCTGGTGACCAACGACGATTGGTTCAAAAGCCATTTGTTCCCTCAGGATACTGAAGGCAATGTACACCACTGGTTTGGAATGAGGGTTTTCCAACTCTCCTAGGTAGACTCGCCGTGTCCACCAACCCGAGTAAAGTACCGGGCATTCACTTTTCGTCCTCTCAATTTCGTAAACAATACCGGTGCCACGAGAAGGCAGTGAATAGGACTTCACTGTCAGAGGCCATATACGCGTAGCCATGTGAGAGCATTTGGAGAGGGAGAGCGGACTCTCCTCACTTTCGGCCGTATCAGGGCATTTGGGGGCACAATACAGAACTATGAAATACATTAAAAAGTCGATTTCCTAACCTAAATACCACGAGTTCTTACAGAGAATAATCAAAAGTGATTGAAGAATGTAAATCTGTGATACAAATGAAATTACCAGAATAATAATATTTCTACATTTAGCCAATCTGAATGTCTATTTGTCTTCGTCCAATGTCTTTTTGAATTATACCTTTGCTTGATAGTCACCGTATATTGTTACATAGCACTTAACACTTGACAGAATTTCCCCTTCTAGTTACGAACTTGTTCAAGCTAACTCCACTAAAAAGTAAAGCCTATCTTGTTCATCGTATCAAGTTCACAGCCTTATCCTAGTATTTATCGTACACTAATGATTGCTCAGGAGTCATGGTTAATAAAATATCCATGTCATGTAAGTCATATCGTGGAGGTAGATGTAACGGTTATCGCAATCATTGTTCAGTAGCCAGGATACTTTTGAGAAATTCTAGCAATGTTTCAAAGTCAAAATATCATCTCATGTAAATCGAATTTATTACCGCTTTTCAACCTTTCTTTTGTATGTATCATTATACCAGTTCTCAACTGTATGACTGAAATTTTCTTATGGTTCCTCCGGAACGTCAACTTACTAGAGTGAATTATTTTTAATAATGTTGTTCTCTCTAAACTAGATCGTTATATTTGAAGTATTAGACTGTCATTTAGGACAATATCATCATTTAATTACCGATAGTTCCAGTTATGATTCTTATCTATCCACACTGAGATACTACTCTCAAATTTAAATAATTGTCCACACATTCAATAAATTATCCTATATGTCAATTAATCATTCAATCATCCACTTATTTTCTTACAAACTATTCATACTACTAATACAAATATAAGTAGTAATCTTATCAATGAATGCAAACGTACATAAAAGATGATTACAATCTGCAAGCATCATAATCAATACAAAGACGAAATCGTAACGTGCATTATTTGAGAGAAAGTACCGAAAGGCGAGTACTAATATTACTTCAACTGTAGTCATAATCATAAAAATAATAAGAGATGAAAACATTCAACAGTTGAATAAGGTTACAATGAATGTGTGAACAATAGAACAATCATGTATACAACCCTTTCGATTGATCTTTTCCAATATGCACGATTCCTTATTCAATTAATGTTGAATTCAATAATTCGATCTTGAAAACAAGTTTTTTCAGGAAGTAGAGAACTAGAGAATTAGGACGAATAATGGTATTTAATATTTATGTTGGTGTGTTAAATGTTCAATGATGAGAATGTTAGTTATCAGCGGTGAAAAAGGCTTGAAACAAGTTAACGCTGAACGTCTATGCAAACATGATCAACGATTCATTCTGTGAATAGTGTGAATCAGAGGTACTTGATGTGGAATGTCAAGAAATTTCGAAATCACAATTATATGAACGAAGAATATTATGATTGAATTAGGTCAGATATAGTAAATAGGGCTGGATGCTAAATAAATTTCTCTTAAAGGTTAGCAAATGTGATGATAATAATAATAGTCCCAGAGTGAACATCAACTCTGAGATGCAGGTACATCCAGTTGACGAGTCCCAAATAGGACGAAACGCGCGTCAAACTGGATTCCACTGCTAGCCATTATCCATGTTCGCTTACCATGCTTGTGAATTAAGGCTATATCGAGGCAATACGCACAGTATGCACATATGCTAATTAGAGACTGACCAGTTGCAGACCTAACACATCGATGGGAAGATTCAAACAAATAATACTAAATGAATTTAATAATATTGACTGGTAAGATGTGTATATGAAATAAGTTTAGAATGAACATTAATCAAATTAATGTCACCATATTATAAAAGTGTTTATTAACAAGTTGATGCTGAAGTTGGTCAGGGTAAAAGGAGCGGCTGAGCATATTTCTTTTGGATGCAAAGCTCTGGCATTTTGATCCGAATAGCAATTGCCTTAGCCGTCTGCAGAATTCTCAGTCTGACAGAATTAGGTAGACTGCTGTTAACACGATATATTGTTGTGAAAGATTGCTCTATGTAGGCTCTATGTTGCGTATGAAATAAATGGGCTAAAATAGAGCTGTTTACCGTTTTGACTACACCTTTGCTTAACCACACTGGGAGGTGCTCACCAGCCCGAGTATACAAATTCCTAGAACATCTGCTTATATGATGTCAAGTGTGTATATCAGTATATTGATATATTTAGGAATTAAGCCAATGAATTGGATACAGTCGTTTCGTTTAATACCGATATAATAGTACATATGATGAGACATTGAATGAAATACTGATTATCACCACAAGATTTATGTAATGAAGCGTGGGAGAAGTGATACTGTTAAACAAGTACTTAAATAAAAAGTAGTAATTTCTATTACCGTCAATCATGCATACACCAGACTAAGCTTTTTCAGAAGGGGTTTTGTAGAGATTTAGTATTTTCATGGTTGAAAGCATGAGTCAATTGTAGCTAGACCATCAAGGAAAACCTGAAAACACTGGACGGCCGTTTCGTCCTATTGTGGGACTTCTTGGCTAAGTGCTCTGGCGTGAGACTGGTAGGTCCTAGGTTCGAATCTCGCGAGGCGAGATCGTGGATGCTCACTGCTGAGGAGTTACATAATAGGACGGGACGGCCGTCCAGTGGTTCCAGGTTTTCCATGATGCTCTAGTCTTAATTAACTCATGCTTTCAACTAAGCGTTTTCAGTTATGTATGGTTATTTTTAGATTATCCGGTGAAGAATATATTGTGAAATGACTTAATAGTCAGTTAAATAACTAGACATATAAAGAAGATAATATCGAAGACATTTAAAACTGACCAATTCTCCATTATCCCACAGATGAAATAGGTATAATGTCGAAATTTTGTAGTATAAGATCTCAGTGATAAATACACTATAGATGTGAACGAGTCAGACAAAATTGATAAGTTCACTTTCAATAAACACAAGTTTATCCTGACCATTGTAATTAATTTTCGAGAAAACAAACTGATCTTGTCTACAGCATTCAGACCGGGAACAAATAAGGAATTCACATGAGACAGAAGGTCTTGAGTCTGAGTCTTACGTGCAGGGTCGTGGATGAGCACTACTGAAGAGTTTCATACTAGGACGACATAGCCGTCAAGTGCTTCCAAGTTTTCAGTGGTGGCCTACATTGATTGATTCGTAATTTCAATGTGATAATAAAATGAATGTAGACATTTAAGTGAATGAAATGTATATTTGGCCATTTCTTCAACTGTTCGGAAGTAATTTCACATAGTAATTCATCGTCCTTCTGAACGACATCTACAGCACAGTACATCGGGTAGAAGTGAAGTGTTTGAATTTCTCCACATGTGGTTCACAGCCTGTCCAGTAGACTCCGAGGTGTCGTTCAGAAGGACGATGAAGGCCCCACGATCTAACCATCCAGCTCAAAGAACAAAACTCCGTCAAAATTTTCGATTGTTTCCGACAGGACAACTCATATTAGCTGACTGATAAACGTCAACTGCGCCGCTTCGCATTGGTCAATCTTTCTATCTTGATAACTTACTGATCACGAACAAAATGAAAAACTATCTAAACGTTATTCATGCAACAATTTAATTAAAGGCTGTTAAACTTAATCTCTTGTATGTTGTATGTGATGTACACAGAGTGTTATTACATAGTTATTGCGTTGTCATTGGATACTGTTGACATCTATGATGAAAAGTATTATTATGTGTGATATCCAATCACAAAACCCATGACTACCTATCATAACTGTTACACTCCATACACTGTAGGTCACCCTCAATGGTCCTTGCAGAACAGTCAAGATGAATGAATGTGTTGTATCTCGAACGTCTAACCTACTAACCAGAACCGTTTTCAGTAACAGGCATACTGATATGGCTACTTATTTCCATTAATTCGGCACCGCTGTGGAGCCCGACTTTTCTAGACACCTATTTTCTTACTTCCTGTCATCCAACATGCAGCCAGTAGCGATTCCTTCAAAATTGATGGATTAAACAACGTACTACCATACACCTACGATTGATGTCGTACACTTTAATTGTTCTGAAATTCAGAAAAAATTACTCTTGGTCTGAATACTCTTGTCCATGTTTGTGTGAGAGACGTTATATTGTATAGTAACTTGGCGCTTACTTTTCAGTGTTTTCATGTACATCAGACAAAGAAAAAGTTGAAAAGTTACAATTGAGATATTCTATGAGTAAGTTAAACACGGTAAACGTTTCGCATAACGATTTCATAATTAAAGGACTTACTTTTTCGAAACGTATTTGATAATGACTTTTATTGAAATCATGGAATCAAAATAAACCAACTATATGTCTCTTAAATAGTTCATAGTTTTACTACTACGTTTCAAGTGGTTTAAGAGAATCTTTAGCACAAACGAACTGCAGGTAAATGTATGATCAGTACACAACCACAATTCTCTAGGAACAGTGTAAAGATACTGATTAGTCATATATAATTGTGATCATTAACAACATTTACTGACCGGATACTACAAGCAACAGCCTACTGTGCGAGAGGACAAACAAGCCTCCATCTGAATAGAAATTAGGAAAAGTGGATTGAACATACATTACGGAAATCATAAATGTGCATTACAAGGCAAACCCTAACTTGGAATCCTGAAGGGAAACGGAAAAGAGGAAGGCTAAAGAACACATTACGTCGGAAAACAGAAGCAGATATGAAAAGGATGAATGTTAACTGGAAATAACTGGAAATCATTGCCTAGGACAGGGTTGAATGGAGAATGATGGTCAACGGCCTATGCTCCTCCACGAAGGGTAACAGGCGTAAGTAAGTATCAGAGTATATGTACACCATTTCTAATACTACTTTTTATGCAGTTTGGATCTTATTCGATTATAATTAATCCATAATTATTAGAAATGGTCTTGTGGAGATTTAGTATTTTCATGGTTGAAAGCGTGAATCAATTGAAGCTAGAAAACCATGGAAAACCTAGAAGCACTGAACGGCCGTTTCGTCCTATCATGTGATCCTCAGTTTTGCGCATCAATGATCCCGCACTCGCGAGATTCGAACCCAGGACCTACCAGTCTCGTGCCAGAGAACTTAACCGATAGACCACTGAGCCGGCATTCAATGGTGTTAATGTCTATCTACAACTGATCCACGAAGTCGAGCAACCGTTCACCAATTGTCTTCAGTGAGTTCCTATCTCATGAGTGTGGGATCTTGGATGCGCACTGCTGAAGAGTCCGATAATGGGACAAAACGGCCTTTTGTTTGAATTTAGTGGAATACATTTTTTTCTTCACATTTGAATTCGTACTTATTTCCGACGAATGATTATTTCATTAGTTAACCATATAAGGTAAACAATGATCTATACTTTGTTTATCTAGTTACAAATGATCCCACTCGAATAAACAAACGATCCATAATTAGAAAAGTTTGTTTACTTAGTGAAGAAATAACAGATCTGTCTACAATTTATGTAATAAGAACCGACATGCAGATGCCTTCATTCCTACGATCCAGTTTGGATATTAATGATCAATACAAGATCAAGTTCATAGTAGTCATTGAATCCCTTCTATTTATAAATGGTTAAAGTACAGTATAAATGGACATTCAAATTTTGAAACAAAGATTGAACATTGAAAATGATGCTAGATCTATTCAACCGTTTGTTTTACATTCTGCTTGAAATCTTACGGATGATATTTCAAGTAATTCAAATTGTTATCGTTTCATTACAATATATATATGCCATACTTATAATAGCTTTGTTATATTTATTATATTTCTGACGATATGAATAAGTCACCCCTCGTGGTGAAACATAGACCGCCCACCAGGACTGTCCATCGAATTCCGTCCTGAGCAATTCTTTCCAGTTCCTATTTATCCTGTCAATTTGTTATGGATAAAAGTCTACCATTGTCTTCATTGAGTTGATATCTCACAACGGAACTGGTTGAACTCCACTGGTCACTGTTGTGAGATATCAGCTCACTGAAGACAATAGTGGATGTGTTGCTCAAACTTCGTGGGTTGGTTGAAGTTATACATTAACACCGTTGGATGCCGGCCGGCTCAGTGGTGCTAGAGGTTAAGTGCTCTGGCTCGAGACTGGTAGGTCCTGTGTTCGAATCTCGCTCGCAAGACGGGATCGTGGATGCGCACTGCTGAGGAGTCTCCCAATAGGACAAAACGGCAATCCAGTGCTTTCAGGTTTTACATGATGGTATGTCTTCAATTGACTCATGATTTCAACGTTAAACATTGGTTTTATTTTAATCTGTATAATATCAGCAGTTAAGTCAAGATTACTTTGGTTAATGAAGCATGACATACACAATGAATTTCAAAACTATAGACTTCTTTTTGAAATATATATTATCAAGATTAAAATAATCGTGAATTGATACCTTGAACTGTATAATTTGCATTACATATATGGTCCAATTTCTTTGCGAAACATGAATGGGACTAATTGCTTTGAACATTCGTTCATTCAGTTAGATGAATTATGTGTTATAATACATAATAAGAAATTCTGTGATAATAATCAGTAGGCGTTTTGTGAAGATTTCAGTATTTTTGAATAGTTGAAATCATGAGTCAATTGAAGCTAGACCACCATCGAAAACCTGGATGCACTGGAGAGCCGTTTCGTCCTATTATGAGACTCCTCAGAAGTGCGCATCCATGATCCCGTCTTGCGAGCGAGATTCGAACACAGGACCTACCAGTCTCGAGCCAGAGCACTTAACCTCTAGCAACACTGAGTCCACCGGCATCCAACGGTATTAATGTCTAAATTCAACCAACCCACGAAGTTTGAGCAACCGTCCACCAATTGTCTTCAATGAGTTATTATCTCATAACAGACGTGGTTGAACTCCACTGGTCACTGCTTCTCACTAGAACTCTATGATAATAATAAAGATGAAATACAACTTATTAATAAAATGAGTTTAAGTATATATGGATACATGTAATCGCTAAATTGATCACTTGTCAATAACACTGTCATTCTATACGACTGAACGACTGAGATGACTTCACATCAGTTCAACTGAAAACACTTCAAAATAAAGGATCACAGTTGATGCGTTGAACTTTCTCCTGGTTCGTAGATTTGTGTATTCATATCAAAGAATTTAGGACACATTTGACAAACAATATCTGATCGGAACATAAAAAAAACAACGTTTTGTCAAGATTCGTATTCTAATTTTAGTATGGATCCCCATTGAGATCCAGATAACATTGATCTTTTCATCTGAGATTGATAACCGCAACATTATGGTCTAATCCAATCGTTAAAATGTACAAAAAATCCTGGTGTTATATCTAGAGCTTTAATTCTTGCTATGTCACGTACTACTTCACTACTTGAACGACGAATCCGCAATGTCGCAAGAGAGAAGACAGAAGACTAGTAAGTAGGAATTTTATTTTCCAAACAGTGTCAAATGTAGTACAAAAATGTGATTTATTTATAGTTTTCTGGCTGAAAGTAAATCATCATTTCGAACACATAGGGGGTCCCTCTTATTCATCGAATAGAGAAGCTACACGTCAACATGTTCCCCTAGTGGTGGTTAGATGGAATATCTTCGGCCCTTTTACTGGGCTTCTTGAGGCTTCCTTGAGTTTGACAACGAGCCATCCTTACACATGGGAATCGACTTTTAGAGAGTTTCACACAAAGAAATATTGTTAGGCCGATTGATTATGGTATGAAATACCTATTTTATGAAAGTCAAACAGGGATAAATATTGTAAGATAAACGTTTTCAAACGATCATTCCATAATAATAAAATTAATCGATCAAATGTTCTGAAATCAATAATAATATCCCCCTAATTTCTTCTTAGATTTCTTAACGACTATATTCATCATCATCATCTTTTTTACCTTGATGTCTATTTACAGTTACACGATGAACCAACGTAAGTATAATCCCATCAAACGTGTCTAAAATAAACGTTTATGCAAACTGGATAGACAATGACTATAGTAATTTAATTATTGAAATGTCTTGAAAGCACAGATTTACAATTTTCAACTCTTCAATGAATGTAGCTTATTAAGGGTAAAACCGAAACCAAGAATCACAATCCGAATGAGAAGCTTATTAATTTATGTATATGTGAATTTGCTTTTATTGGTTGATTGAATCTTATTATTGATGTTTATGATTTCAATAAATCACATTGACTCTTTTTGGCGGAATCGTGGATGCACATAGGGAGATATCTTTCTCATGTAATACATGTACGAGATAAAATCGTGAAATAACTAGTCCGGTTGATCTAATGATTTATCAGAGGTTCAAAGTGATATTGGAATCACCGAACAGCAAATGCTTCACTGAATCATCTTTATTCTATTCCAGTGACACAATGGGTCTCTTTTCTTAGAGAAATCTGGAATTTCTTCACAAACGATTCTACGTTCTTTTACCTAACTATCCATTAATAATTCAGTTGAAAGTTATACAGAAATGAACTTTGAAAGCG
Organism: Schistosoma mansoni; assembly: GCF_000237925.1. Taxonomy (NCBI): domain Eukaryota; kingdom Metazoa; phylum Platyhelminthes; class Trematoda; order Strigeidida; family Schistosomatidae; genus Schistosoma; species Schistosoma mansoni. Next base: position 2,050,521 of record NW_017386027.1, on the reverse strand, counting down.
AAGATCTAGTTTACATATTACTACAACAAAAAATTTTGTTGATTTGAATAAAGTTATGACATTGTGACTGATTTAGGAGCATCATAGATGTGTACATACATTGATGACTGGTAATAAAAATATACTCAACAAAATGCGTGGATATTGATCTTTCTGTTCACTCAAACACATCAGTGTAAATAAACAGTATGCTGTTTGGAATAAGAAATCATACTGATCTATACAGTATACTGTCAGTGGGTGAAACCACCGAAGTTTTCATTGTAACATCAGAAGTTTAGCTCAAACGACGATTGGAACAAATTATCACAATACCTAGATACATTTGATGAGCAAAATCTATAGCTTACAATCCTAAATAACAAAGAATTTCAGTCAGTCAGTCAGTTACAACGTAGAACTTCGTACGTACGTACATCAGTACGAGTTGCCATACCACATTAGCACAGAGATGCAGTTGTTGATTTAAATCTCATAGTGGTAGAAGTAGTAAAAGTATAAGCAGTAATCGGAAAGATTAGGGTTTGAAGATGTTATTGAAGGAGTATTATCCAATGAAATAAATTTGGCGAGAGAAAAAAGAAAGGAACATGAAGAATTCAGAAGATTATAATTTGGCAGAACACAAAGACTGGATGCACCTGCGCATACACAAACCAAATGAAACAGAGTAAGCTTTATGTGGGTGGTACTTACTAAAGTGAAAATATGACTGGTTAGTTGAAATCAAATCGATGTAAGTTATGTTTACTTAAATGTTTACTGATAAGCACTTGTGAGTTAAATTCACTTGGTATTGTTTGTTTGAATGTGATGGAGTTTGAAGCGAATGGTACTGGGTTCGAGTCTCATAGTGAACATCCAACAGACGAGTCCTAAATAAGACGAAACGCGCGTCCTGGATTTCACTGCAACCACTATCCATTCTCGCCCATAACAGTCCGAAGTTAAATTCAGTAAAAGTAATGAACTTTGTACAAATCAACTGAGGAATATCGTGATAAAGGAATGTTACTTTTGAGTTTAACCAGTTAATTTCTTTTTTCTGCTGGTATATCACAAATTTCAGTGGTACCCACTATCAAGCATTTTATCATAATAAATACTTATGTGTTTAGAGATGCTTTTAAGTTGTTTGATTGCACAAATAATTTGACTTTACTTCGTTTCAGACCACAACTCATTACTTCAACAACAGATCATATCACTACTGAAGCAATCAAAAGTCAGACAGAAAATGTGACTCACCCAATGCTCGCTGTACAAGATGTCTATAAAATAGGAAATGAAACAAAACGTAAGCTGACCTATTGGTATTACTGAATGTAAATAAGTTTTTCTTTATCCATAAAAACCTTGTCTACTCTCCCCCTTCTCTTTCTTCTGGTGATTGACTGGATTATGAAGACTTCGACATCTGAGGGGAAACATGGAATACAATGGACATCTGAGAATCATTTAGATGAGTTGGAATTGGTAAATAACCTAGCCCTCCTATCACATACACACGAACAAATATAGACGAAGACAACAGATGCAGCATCAGCTTCTGCATCAATAGACCTCAACATACACAAGGAAAAAAGCAAGATTCTCAAATACAACACAAAGAAAACCAACCCCATCACACTTGATGACGAAACTCTGGAAAAGGTGTAAACATTCACGTACATGGAAAGCATCGTTGATAAACAAGGAGGATCAGATGCAGATGTAAAGGCGAAGATTGGCAAAGCAAGGATCGCATTTCTACAACTGAAGAACATATGGGACTCAAAACAACTGTCAACTAAATTTAAAGTGAGAATCTTCAATACGAACGTCAAGACAGTCCTACTGTACGGTGCTGAAACGAGGAAAACTACTACATCCATCGTCAAGAAGGTACAAGTATTTATGAACAATTTTCTACTTAAAATACTCAACATTCACTGGCCGGATACTATCAGCAACAGCGTTTTATGGGAGAGGACAAACCAACTTCCAGATGAAGAGGAAATTAGGAAAAGACGTTGTAAGTGGATCGGACATACATTACGGAAACCACCAATGTGCATTACGAGGCAAACCCTAATTTTGAATCCTGAAAAGAAGCGAAAAATAGGAAGGCCAAAGGACACAATACGCCGGGAAATAGAAGTAGATATGAAAAGGATGAATGTTAACTGGAAAGAACTGGAAAGGATTGCTCAGGACAGAGATAGATGGAGAATACTGGTGTGCAGTCTATGCTCCTCGACGAGGGGTGACAGGCGTAAGTAAATTAAGTAAGTTATAAGTAAATCTAATGAGTTGAGTGTATTTGTAGGCCTCATTAACTGAATATGCATTTGTCAAACTGGTGATTATAGATATACTAAATGAATGAACACATACTACTTTGATTATTTTCATTCTTTTAGAAACCACATTGAAGATAATTCAGGTAAACTTAATTGTAATTATTCAATTTTATTATATTACACGTATGATTATCTAAAACAATAACACAACCATTAGTGGAAGATCTAGTTCCATTCCAAACGGTACAAGTCAGCTATCATCAACAAACCTGACTGTGTTGTCTAACAATTTACAAAGCTTATCTCTGAGAGTTGAAGTTATGTTGTTGATAGATATTTGTGAGTGAAGCAAAGAATGTTGACTGAATTTTATGATAGTGATTGACGAATCAATAATCTAATTTAAGTATGGGTTATTGCAGGAATAATGTTCGACGTGGCATTTACTGAAAACAAGCATAGATACTAACTGATAAGCGAATATTCCTTGTTGATAGTTTCTATGCTGAACAACACGAGAGTAGTTCTCCTCTTATCTATGGAAGCTTTACAGAATGTAAACAAAATACAAGAGTAAAAATACAAGAGTGTTCAATTTTATTGGGTAATAGCGAGATGGGGTTGTAAACTGATCAAAGTTTGTGTATTTGTCCAATTCAATCCAAACGCTTATTTCTTTAATTCATAGCACTTATTGGTAAATAAAGTTGAAGAATCAGTGTTTAAGATTATCGATTGGGGGCTTACTAACGCCTGTTACACCAAATCGAGCATAAGCCGTCGATCGGCATTCTCCAACCCACTCTCTCCTGGGCCTTCTTTTATACTTCTATCCATTTATTGTTCATTCGCCTCATGTCTGTCTCCATTTCTTGGCGTAATTTGTTCTTTGGTCTTCTTCTCCTTTTTTGGTCCTGTTGATTCGATATGAGGGCTTGCCTCGTGACGTAGTGGGTTACTTTCCTCCGGAATCTGTTTTTGTTCTCTCCCACAGTAGCTTATTGCTGATAGTGTCTGGTCAACGGATCCGAAGTGTTTTCCTACAGTTTTCAATTTCACTTGGTAATAGAGAGATATGGTTGTAAACTGATCAAAGTTTGTGTATTTGTCCGATTGAATCCAATTCATAGTACTCATTGGTAAATAAAGTTGCAGAATCAGTAGTTGAGATTATCGACCAGGGGCTTGGTTCAGTTTAAAGATGGATAACGTCATTCATCAATTTATGTGAATATTGTATTATCGATGAATGATTTATCCAGTGAATTCATACATTGATTTATATTTTTTCTTACAGTCATATGATAAATAAGTGTAAGTATAAGCATATCAAACACATATTTTCTTGGAGAATATTTGTGTTCACTCAATTGACTGATGATTATTGGTGTGTGACATCCAGATCCTTGAATTATATTGAGATGACAAACGAATATTTGACAGACAACAAGTGTAGAAATGGAAACACTAGGATGCCGTTTTGTCTTAGTATAGAACTCCTCAGTAGTGTGTATCAACGATCGTGAAAAATAAGAGCTTCGAACTTAAGACCTTCGATCTGGAATGAGAACGCTTTGCCTCTGTACCACCTGCAAAGTTTTCCTTGGTATACATGTCTTAATAGCACCAACCAACATATTTTGTGATCATCTCCTATTGTATTCTGTGTGTAGATTGCTCTCTGCCAACAAACTCATGGTCTTAGGAGAATCCGAATCGCTTCACATCAACACACTGATATACATAATTTATTAGCCAGCGACAAACATTGGAAGCGAATTTCTGGAATTGTGTTTATAATTCATGGTTATAGAGTCTGGTCATTGTATAAGAGTGAGGTAAATATCCGTCGACGCTAATGAGATACGATTAGTGAGTATCGTGTAACGGCTGCAGTTAGACTGCAGCATCATGTGATGTTGGCTCAATCGACTGGAGGTTGTGCATTCATATTTCAAATCGAAGATCCTCACATTGATTCTGTTTGGCAGAATCTGACAACTTAATTGTTGGAATGAATTAGCCTTTTATTGCTTCCTTTTTTCAGTTGTCTTTTTGAAGAGGTGGTTTCATGAGCATTATATATTTAAATGGCTAATTATATCTTTCTATTGTCCATAATAATTCGAACCACTTACAAGTGCTTTCATCAGTTTCAAGTGTATTTCTGTAACTTATCTTTATACATACATAAGAGGGTGCTTAGTAAATTGAAATCCTACTCTAAATGTACATTAATACTGTGCAATCATTGTGATTATAACATACTTTTAACACTGAATCACTGAATACATCCCCATGGTTAACATAATACATTAACCGATTAATATTTACTATCAGAATACTCACAGAAGTCTGCTAACATTTTAAACATCGATGTTTTCCGTCTGAGTTTCGTTCGTAAATGCTACGGTTGTGAATCAAATTAAAAAATTTGTGAATTATTATGGATCAGGATAATATTCGCTAAACTTTCTTCATGATGTCTTATTTGTGCGTTAGCTTCGTCAGGTTTTTTGATTCAGTTATACGTCACACACTTTAAGGATTATGCAGATTCCTTACAGTTTTTATATGTCGAATAAACGAAGACCGGATGTAAAAATACTTGATTCAATATCCACAGTACAGTCTGTTATAGATATAACCTACTATCATTGAAGTAACTATTTCTATGAATTTGATGTTCATCTTGTTGTGCTAATGAGGTATGGCAACTTGGATCAAAGCATATATATGCCTGGTCCTACGTTCTAGCTAACTGACTGATTACTTACAAGCTGGAGAAACTATCAAAAAACTTATAAACTACGAATTTTATTGACAAGTATACTTTTCTACGTGCAGTAATCATGTCTTATAGGATAATTAATAGATCATGAACGAAACCAACGAAGAATACAAGAACTTACGCAAGCACGAACCTAAATTAAACATTGCGAATGCTTTTTTTATGGTAATTTATATCGTACGGTAGATAGTATGAAGACGTAAGATAGTTTCTTCATCAACATTTATACACTGTACTTTGATTAACAGTCAAGCTTAGTTCCAACTCGACATGTTATCAGACGTCTTGAAACTTTCACTTTGCATCATCTTATTTCTTTCACTGAACGCCAGCTCAAATTCACTACAAGTTCCTAAATTTTAGCAGATGATCTTGTAATGAAGATGTTTATTCAAAGGAATTCATTGATTTCTTTCCATATACAATCCATTTCTGTGTATTCTTTCAGACCAACATTTATTCGTTCACCATTAAATCATATTGATTTACAAGGAAATGTTTATCAGCCAAAAATAGTCTCCAGTAACCAATTTTGTGCTGCTAATGATGTCCACAATCAAAGAAATTAAACTAAAAGTAAGTTTATTTTTGGAAATCATGAGTTAATTGAAGCTAGACCACCATGGAAAACCTGGAAGCACTGGTCGGCCGTTTCGTCCTACTGTGAGACTCCTCAGCAGTGCACATCCACGATCACGCCTCACGAGATTCGAACCCACTAGTCTAGGTGACTCGACACTGCGTGCACTATGTTGAGATATGATGGTGCTTGGAGGTGGTCAACAGGAAACCCTGGACTCGGGTTTAGTGCTACTTGGCACTTGTCAGCAAGATGTACCTGTAAACTTGAGGGAACTGATGCTGCCTGATGGATTCTGTCCCGTGTCACTCAGCTTCACAGTCACACTATCCATATTTATACTCTATTAGTATGATAGTAAAAATGTTTCAAACTAGTGATTTCATATAAAACTTGGTTGAGAGGCTTTTCTGTGGAGATTTCAAGTAATTTTTATTTATAGTTGAAATCATGAGTTAATTGAAGCTAGACCACCATGGAAAACCTGGAAGCACTGGTCGGCCGTTTCGTCCTACTGTGAGACTCCTCAGCAGTGCACATCCACGATCACGCCTCACGAGATTCGAACCCATGACCTACCAGTCTAACGCCGGAGCACTTGACCGATCATATGCTTATTAGTGACTGACTCCATGAGGTATTTCCTGGAGTTCGAATGTCCTGGGTTTGAATCTCGCGAGACAAGATCGTGGATGCGCACTGCCACCGAGGAGTCCCACAGTAAGACGAAACGGCAGTCCAGTGCTTCCAGATTTTCCACGATGGTA